>NW_026585895.1:55764713-55771216 GCF_907164565.1 Psammomys obesus | reverse complement strand
AAAAAAAAAAAAAAAAAAAAAAAAAAAAAAAAAAAAAAAAAAAAAACTAAGAATAATAGGAATAGAGGAAAAAGAAGATTCCCTCCTCCAAGGCCCAGAAAATATTTTCAACAAAATCATAGAAGAAAATTTCCCTAACTTAAAGGAGAGGCCTATAAGCACACAAGAGGCCTACAGAACATCTAATAAATTAGACCAGAAAAGAAAATCCTCCCACCACATAATAATCAAAACAGTAAGCATATAGAACAAAGAAATAAAATACTAAAAGCTGCAAGGAAAAAAGGCCAAGTAACATATAATGGCAAACTCATCAGAATCACACCTGACTTTTCAACAGAGACTATGAAAGCCAGAAGGGCCTAGACAGATATTATGCAGACCCTAAGAAAACACAGATGTCAGCCTAGGCTACTATACCCAGCAAAACTCTCAGTCATCATAGATGGAGAAAACAAGATATTCATTAACAAAAACAAATTTAAATAATACCTATCCACAAATCTAGCATTACAGAAGATACTAGAAGGAAAAATACAACCCAGGAAAGCTAACTGCATTCAAGAAATAAATAACCTCACTACAGAAAAGCTAAAAGTAGCCAAGCACACAAACACACTACCACAACCAACATCAAAATCAAAGGATCTAACAGCTGCTGATCATTAAACTCTCTCAACATCAATGGATTCAACTCTCTAATAAAAAGACACAGACTATCAGAATGGATGCATAAACAAGATCCAGCAATCTGTTGCATACAAGAAACACACCTAAGTCACAAAGATAGACATTACCTGAGAGAATAAAGGGATGGAAGACAGTTTTCCAAGCAAATGGACCCAAGAAGCAAGCAGGAGTAGCCATTCTAATATCTAATAAAATAGATTTTCAACCAAAATTAATCAAAAGAGATGGGAAAGGGCAAATCATACTCATTATATTCATCAAAGGAAAATTCCACCAAGAAGACATCACAATTCTGAACATCTATGCCCCAAATACAAGGCACTCACATTTGTAAAAGAAACATAATAAAACTTAAACCACACATAGATCCCCACACATTAACAGTGAGAGACTTCAACACCTCACTCTCAACAAAGGACAGGACAACAAAACAGAAATTAAACAAAGAAACAATGAGCTAACAGAGTCATGAATAAAATGGACCTAAGAGACATCTACAGAAACTTTCACCCAAAGACAGAAGAATTTACATTCTTCTCCACAGCACATGAAACCTTCTCTCAAATAGACCATGCAGTTGGTCACAAAGCAGGCCTCACCAGATAAAAGAAGACTGAAATAATTCCTTGCATCCTATCTGACCACCACTAAAGCTGGACCCCAACAGCAACAGAAATAGCAAAAAGCCTAAACTCACAGGGAAACTGAACAACTCACTAGTCAATGACACCTGGGTCAGGGAAGAAATAAAGAAAGAAATTAAAGACTTCCTAGAATTTAATGTAAAATGAAGCGCAACATACCCAAACTTACAGGACACAATGAAAGAAAGTAGTGCTAAGAGGAAAGTTATAGCACTAAGTGCCTTCAAGAAGAAATTTAAAACATCTCATACAAATAACTTAGCAGCTCACCTGAAAGCCCACAGGAGACAGCTTCCTGAACAGAACACCAACAGTACAGGCTCTAAGATCAACAGTCAATAAATGGGACCTCATGAGACTGAAAACTTCTGTAAAGCAAAGGACACTGGTGTCAGAACAAAATGACAGCCTACATATTGGGAAAGGATCTTCACCAACCCTCTATCTGACAGAGGACTAATACCCAAAATATATAAAGAACTCAAGAAGTTAAACAGCAACAAGTCAAGTAATCCAATTAAAATATGGTTAGTGAGCTAAACAGAGAATTCTCAATAGAGGAATACTGAATGGCAGAGAAACACTTACAGAAATGCTCAACATCCCTAGTCATAAGGGAAATGCAAATCAAAATGACCATGAGATTTCAACTTACACCCATCAAAATGGCTAAGATCAAAATCTCCAATGACAACGCATGCAGGAGAGGATGTGGAGAAAGGGGAACCCTCTTCCATTGCTGGTGGGAATGTAAACTTGTACAACCACTTTGGAAATCAATCTGATGCTTTCTCAGACAATTAGGAATAGTGCTACCTCAAGATGCAGCTATACCACTCCTAGGCATAAATCCAAAATATGCTTAAGTATACAACAAGGACATTTGCTCAACCATAATCTGGACACAACTCAGATGTCCCTCAACTAAAGAATGGATACAGAAATTGTGGTATATTCAAGCAGTAGAATACTACTCAGCAATTACAAACAAGGAAATCGTGAAACTTGTAGGCAAATGCTGTCTTGTTCCTTGTTTTCACTGTCTTCCAAAGTCTATCTTATTTGCCTTTCTGAATGAAGATTGATCATCTTACCCAGGGTCTTCCTTCTTGCTTAGCTTCTTTAGGTGTATAGATTTTAGTATCATTATTCTATATTATATGTCTAATATCCACCTATAAGTGAATTATACCATGTGTGTCTTTTTGCTTCTGAGATAGCTCACTCAGGATGATCTTTTCTAGTTCCCACCATTTGTCTGCAAATTTCCTGATTTCCTTGTTTTTAATTGCTGAGTAGTATTCCATTGTGTAAATGTACCACAATTTCTGTATCCATTGCTCAGTTGAGGGAAATTTGGGTCGTGTCCAGATTTTGGCAATTACAAATAAAGCTGCTGTGAACATAGTTGAGCAAATGTCCTTGTTGCATACTTGAGCATCTTTTGGATATATGCCTAGGAGTGGTATAGCTGAATCTTGAGGTAGCGCTGTTTTTAATTTTTTGAGAAAGCACCATATTGATTTCCAAAGTGGTTGTACAAGTTTAAATTCCCAATAGCAATGGAGGAGGGTTCCCCTTTCTCCACATCTTCTCTAGCATGTGTTGTCACTTGAGTTTTTGATCTTAGCCATTCTGATGGGTGTAAGATGGAATCTCATGATCATTTTAATTTGCATTTCTCTAATGAGTAATGGATATGAGATATATAATGCAGGATAAACATACTAAAATCTGTACACCTAAAGAAGCTAAACAAGAAGGAGGGCCCTGAGAAAGATGCTCAGTCTTCATTCAAAAAGGCAAATGGGATAGACATTGGAAGAGGGGGAAAACAGGGAACAGGACTGGAGCCTCTGAAAGAGTACCCAGCATGGTATCAAAGCAGATGCTGAGATTCATAGCCATGGGCAGAGTGAAGAGTGCAGGGAATCTTATGAAAGAAGGGGGAAATATAAAGATGTAGAGAGAACAGGAGTTCCCCAAGGAGACCAACAGAACCAAAATTCTGGGCACAGGGGTCTTTTCTGAAACTCCAACAAAGGACCATGCATGGAGATAACCTAGAACTCCTGCACATATGTAGACTATGGCAGCTCAGTTTCCATGTGGGTTCCCTAGTAAGGGGAAGAGGGGCTGTTTCTGACAGAAACTTAGTGGCTGGCTCTTTGATCACCTCCCCCTGAGGGGAAACAGCCTTATCAGGCCACAGAGGAAGACAATGCAGCCAGTTCTGATGAGACCTGATAGGCTAGGGTCAGATGAAGGGCAGGAGGACCACCCCTATCAGTGGACTCAGGGAGGGGCATGGGAGGAGAAGAGGGATGGAGGGTGCTGTAGCTAGGATACAAAGTGAATAAACTGTAATAAATTAAAAAATAAAAAAGAAATAAAAAAATCCCACATTAAGGCAGAGCTGCACAACTGCTACATATATGCTGAGGGCTTAGGTCTATCCCCTGCATGCTCCTTGGTAGGCAGCTCAGTCTCTGTGGGCCTATGGCTCTGGTTAGTTGATTTTGTATGTTTTCTGTGGCGCTTTTGACATCTCTGGCTCCTTGAATCCTTTCTCCCCTCTTCCACAGGATTCTCCAAGCTCTGCTTAATGTTTGGCTGTGAGCCTCTGTATCTGTTTCTATCAGGTGCTGGGTTAAACTTTTCAGATGACAGTTATGCTAGGCTCCTGTCTGCAAGCTTAGCAGAACATCATTAATAGTCTCAGCGTTTGACTCTCTTACATAGCATGGGTCTCAGGCTAGACCAGTTATTAGTTAGTCATTCCCCCAATTTCTGGTTCATCTTTACCTCTGCACATCTTGTAGGCAGGAAAATTATGAGTTGAAGGTTTTATGGCTGGACTAGTGTCACAGTCCCTCCGTTGAAAGTAAATTCTGGTTACAGAAGGTCTCTGTTTCAGGCTCCATACCCCCCTTGTTAGGGGTCTTAGCTAGGGTTACTCTCGTAGATTCCTGGGAGTTCCCATTGTCCTAGGTTTCTACCTCATCCCAGAGATGCCAACCAATTTTCCTTCCTCTCTCCCAGCTCCCTCTTCCTCTATCCTCCCCATCACTTGATCCCTCCCTCCCACACGCAGTTCCCTCTATAACCCCCCCCCCCTGCCGTTCCCCCCCTTACCCCCCCCCCCCGCATGTCTTTTCTATTTTTCATACTGAGTGAGATTTGAGTGGTGGCCCTCCTTGTTTCCTATCTCCTTTGGGTCTGTGGATTATACTATGGTTATGCTGTACTTTATGTCTAATATCCACTTATAAGTGATACATACATACCTTGTTAGTATTTCTGGGTCTGGGTTACTACACTCAGGAAGATATTTTCTAGTTCTATCCATTTGCCTGCAAATATCATGTTGTATTTTTTAAATAACTGAGTAATATTCCATTGTGGAAATGTGCCACATTTTCTTTATCCCAGTTGAGAGACATATAGGTTGTTTCCAGTTTCTGGCTATTATGAATAAAACGGACATGAACATGGTTGAACAAGTGTCCCTGTGGTATGTTGGAGCATCTTAGGGTATATGCCCAGGAGATGTATAGCTGGCTCTTTAGGTAAACATATTCTGAATTTTCTGAGAAACTGCCAAATTGATTGTACGAAGTGGTTGTACAAGTCTACATTCCCACCAGCAATGGAGGAGCGTTCCTTTTTCTCGACATCCTTGCTAGCATGTGCTGTCACTTGAGTTTTTGATCTTAGCCATTCTGATGGGTGTTAAGATGGAATCTCAGAGTCATTTTAATTTGCAGTTATCTGATTATTAAGGATGTTGGGTTTTCTTTAAGTGCTGCTGCACCATTTGATGTTCCCATGTTGAGAATTCTGTTTAGCTCTGTACCCCACTTGTAATTGGATTATTTTGTTTGTTTGTGTTTTGTTTTTGAGTCATTTATATATTTTGGATATTAGCCCTTTGTTGAATGTAGGTGAGAGGCCTAATAACTCCAGAGCCCCTGAGAGACCCCAGAAGGCCCCAATCTGTTTGGCTAATCTGACTCCATGACAACCTTTGTTATCCACTTTGACTAACTAAGCCCAAGTTTCTGTTTTTCAGAACATAGAAAAAACAGTTTCTGGACAAACCACAGCTTGAGGGCAGCCAATAAGCTTAAAGGTTAACACAGGGCCTTGAGCTAAATACAATGAGTTAGCAAACCTGAGGAAAAGTCCTTAGCAACTATGGAAAGTTCCTAAATGTTTAGCCAATCCTAACTCCTTACCCCACCCCCACCCCCGCAACCTCCAGAGTCACTACTAACCAATAAAATGAAAGGTTACCTCACTCCTCCTGGAAATCTCTCTAATTGCCTTTACATTGGGTATGCATGCTCACTTCATGACCCCATTCTAAGGAATGGAGGCCCTGGTATGCTGGTGAATTTCTGCCAAATAAATGCTCCTTGCTTTTGCATACTACTTGAGTCTGGGGTCTTTCTTCAGTGATTCTGGGACCCTAACAGTAGGACTGGTGAAGACATTTTCCCAGCCTGTAGGCTGCCACTTCATTCTATTGACCATGTCCTTTGCAATATAGAAGGCTTTCAGTTTCATGAGATCCCATTTATTAATTGTTGATCTTAGAGCCTGTGCTGCTGATGCTCTGTTCAGGGAGCTGCCTCCTGTGCCAGTGAGTCCAAGCCTCTTTCCCACTTTATTTTGTGAACAGAGTTAGTGTATCTGGTTTTATGTTGAAGGCTTTGATCCACTTGGACTCAAGTTTTGTGCAGGGTGATAGACATGGATCTATTTGCATTCTTTTACATGCAGACCTTCAGTTGGACCAGCACCATTTATTGAAAATGCTTTCATTATTCCATTGTACAGTTTTGGCTTTGTCAAAATCAAATGTCCATAGGCATGTGGGTTTATTTCTAGGTCTTTGATTCAATTCATTGATCAACTAGTACAATTCTGTGCCAGTATCATGCAGTTTTTATTACTATTGCTCTGTGGTATATCTGGTCTCTTATGGTGCCATATTGTCCTGGCTGTTGTTGATTGTGTTCTCATGTAGGTCTTTAGCCATCTGGGTTTTGTGGTTATTAAAGGTTTTGATGCTGATTTCTGAGTTTATCTTTGTTGATGGTTTTATTTTTCTTTCTTTCTATCTATCTATCTATCTATCTATCTATCTATCTATCTATCTATCTA
>NW_026585895.1:55748105-55764703 GCF_907164565.1 Psammomys obesus | reverse complement strand
CTATCTATCTATCTATCTATCTATCTATCTATCTATCTATCTATCTACCTACCTATTTTTCCCCTTTCTTTCTCTTTCCACTGTCTTCTGGCCTGAGTGGTCAGGGGTTCTGGTTGCTAGCAAGTCTTCAATTTTAGTAGGGTGTCTTCCCCATAGATTTTGTTGCCTGTATGTTCTCTGGGGTTTTGGTGCTAACTTTGCCTCTTGGGTCCCTAGTATCATGGTAACCTTAGGTTATTGGGGCCATCGGACCTCCAAAAAAAGCAAGCAGGGTTATGGGCTGGAAAATGGAGTCCAGGGGGTGGGATGCAATTTAAGGTTGTTGGGTGTGTTTTAAGGGGATATGGCAGACAAGGGCTTAGGGTAGGGCCTTGTCCCTGGTGCTAGCTGGCCTCCAAAAAAGCAGTCAGCGTTGTGGGTGGGAATTGGAGCACAGGGTTTGGATTGCAGTTTACCACTGTTGGGTTCTTTCAGAGGATTTGGTGGGCAGGGCTAGTGGGGGGAGGGTTACCTGGTATCTCTAGTGCTGGCAGGTTTTTAGGAAAGCAGACAGGGTTGTGGGGTGGAAAATGGAGTTTAGGGTGCAGTTTACCACTGTTGGGTGTGCATTCAGGGTAGTTGATGAGTAAGGCCTTGGCAGGAGTGGGAAGGTGGGTATGTGGGAGTTGGATGCTGGCAGGCAAGAAATGGAGCACGGTGTTTGTGGTTCGTTTTATCACTGTTAGGTCCAAAAGCAAACTTAGAACTGGTAGCTTGTGACCAAGAATCAAGAAAGCTTTCATCTCTCTAAATATTTTTTACATTTTTTCTTGGAGTTATTACTACAAAAAAGAAAAAAGCATCATCAGTGTGGTTTTATATATTTTCTTTTTTTGTTTATTTATTTACTACAATTTATTCACTTTGTATCCCATCTGTAGCTCCCTCCTTCTCTTCTCAATCCCACGCACTGTTCCTCTTCTCCCTCTATGCTCCTTCCCTAGTCCACTGATAGGGGAGGATCTCCTCCCCTTCTATCTGACCATAGCCTATCAAGTCTGCATCATCTTCCTCTGGCAAGACTGCACTCCAATGGGGAAGGGCTCAAAGAGCAGGCCACTGAGTTCATGTCAGAGACAGCTTCTGTTCTCCTTACTAAGGAATCCACTCGGAAACTGTGCAGCCTATGGGTTTCATCTGAGCAGTGGGTCTAGGTCCTTTCCATGTATGGTTCTTGGTTGGACTATCTGTCTCTGCAGGCGCCCCCTGGGCCCAGGTTTTTTTTATTTTTATTTTTTTTTGTTTGTTTGTTTTTTTGTTTTTTTGGCTCTGTTGGTCTCCTTGTGCAGTTTCTGTCCCCTCCAAGATTTCTATGTCCCTCTTCTTCTATATGGGTTCCAGCACTCTGCTCTGTGGTATTTTAATGTGTTCTCTATATCCTTCCATCCTCCCTCATTCTACTTTTACTCACAGCCCTGTCATTACTCTGAAATAAATGAGCTAAAGTAATCAGTTATATTAAAATGGAAAATCAGTAGAGGAAACAACAATTTTTAAATGTGGATTTCTTGAATAAGGAAACAATTTGATTGTCCTTTCATTTGAATCCAGTGGTCCAATGGGAGCAACCTTGTAAGCTACCTCCCTCATGAATAATTTCATTTTTATTTCTGATGTGCACTTAGTATACATAGACAGATGAAAGATATCTTTGGTAGTCTGAAAATTGTTCTGAAATGATAATCAGTGAAGAGGTTTATGATAAAATGTATACAGAACCATGAATCTATTGTCTTTTCTAAATGGAAAGGCAGGAAGAGGGAGAAACCACCTGTTCTGCAATTGTTTGACAGCCCTTTCCAGGAGATAATGGCAGAAGCATGAAGGTAAACTTACAGTCTAAGATCACAGAAGGAGAAAGCGGTCTATTGACAAGTTACCTAAGAACAGATGGGAAAGAGGTAGTGATTTCTCAAGTGGGCAATGAGAGGTCTAATAACTTCAAAGCCCCTGAGAGACCCCCAGATGGCTCCAGTCTGTAGCTAATAGAACTCCATGTCAGCCTTCATTCCAACTTTGCCTACCTAAGACTGAGTTTCTGTTTTTCGGAACATAGAAAAACAGTTTCTGGAAAAATCATAGCTCGAAGGCAGCATGGAGACAGGCACCGGAGCTGTAGCTGAGAACTACACCCTGATCCACAGGCTGAAAGAGGGAGAGAGAGAGAGAGAAAGAGATAGAGACTCTAGCATTGGCATTGGCTTTTGAATCCTCAAAGCCTGAGACTAATGACATGCTTCCTCCCACAAGGTCACATCTCCTAATCCTTTAAAACAGTGCTGCTCCCTAGTCACTAAGCATTCAAGTATATGAGCCAATTGGGGCATTTAAACAATTTATTTAAATCATTACAGGTTCTTATGTAGACATAATATAAAGTTTTCTTCTTAGAAAATGTGAGACAGGTCTTGGCCCAGGTCCAGCCTGAATCCAGCTCACTACAGCTTCTTCAAACATCAGATATAACTCAAGTCCCAAATCAGTGCCCAAGCCTAGTTGAGTGAGCCCTACCCATATCAATCCAAACATCCAAGCTTAGGGCAAAACACTGACCCTGAAGGCCCTCTGGCCTTCTTGTAATGTCATGATTTCATCCTTTCACAACCAACTTCTAAGCATAGTTCCAAGAAATAACCCCCATATACACACAGCTTGCTCCAGGGCCCTGCCTGGTAAGTCTGACTCATTCTGGTTCTTTGTCCCCTCCTGAGTCATCCGATCTAACACAAGTCCCATAACTGTGCCCTGGCCTAGGCTGGTGAGCTCTGCTCATGCCATCTCAAACTACAGACATGGACAAGGAAGCTCATCCATGTGCCGGGACAACACTTCCTATAGCTATCTAGCTGATTCCTCTCACATCACTTTAGTACCCAAGCCCAGCTGGACTTCGTATATTCTGCATCCTGGCTTAGCCTGTGAGTCTGCCTAATTCTAGCTTTCCTCATCTCTAGCAATAATTACATTTAACCCTGGACTCACATACAATGTCCTAGCCTAGTCTGGAGATCCTGTACCATCTCAAACACCCCTGACAAGCTGACTTAATTGCTTCTATGTTACATCTAACCTCTAGACTCATCCTAGACCTATATACCCTATGCTGTGTTTCAGCCTGGTGTGTCCACATAAGATGTAGATTCAATAAAAAAAGTTCAAGATCCCAAGTATCATTGCAAAAATAAAAAAAAAAAATGAAATATCAAGATAGTCCCCTTCACTCAAATTGACAAGTTTTATAGAAACACTCTTCAATGATAATTACCTAAATACTCAGGACCCAGAATTTATAATATCATAAACTTCATTAACAAATTCAAGGTACTTAAAGAATATATAAACAAACAATTCAATGAACTGAAAGAGAATGAACTTAAAGAGAATAAACTTCTAAAGTAGCTAAGAAAATACAAATATAAGACTGACTGAAATGATGAAGACAATCTGGTATTTGAAAGTCAGATTCAGTAAAAATATAGAAGTACTGAAGATAACTCAAGCTAAAATAAAAATGGAATTGAAGACCCGACTAGAAAACCCAAGAGAAAACATTACAAGTAAAATGGATCAGTAGAATAACATATGATGATGTCCCAATGGAAATTTTAAAAAGCAGAAAAGCCTGATCAATCAATGCATGTCAAGATTTAGGAGACCATGGATGTCAGCATCAATTAGTGTACCCAGCAAAACTATCTGGCATAATTGAAGGAGAAAGAAAAATTGTCTATGATGCAAAAACAATAAAAGAATTTATGTCCAAAAAACAACTCTCAGAGAATACTGGAAGCAATAGTTCAAATTGAAGGGAGAAATAAACACATTCAAGAGACCATAGAAAGAAAACAATGATGTGTAATTGCTGAAAAATAGGCTATGACTGAGAACACAAACAGAAAAACAAACATTCAACATATATATTTTCAGTTATAATTATATATATATTATTGGCCTCAATTTGCAAATTTGAAGACACAGGTGGCTTAATGGTTAAGAAACAAAATTCATGTTTCCTTTGTCTGCAAGAAAGTCATCTTTAAAGACATGCAAAAGGAAGAAAAAAAGAATTTCAAACAAATGGAACCAGGAAACAAACATGCATTGCTATCTTAATATATGACAAAACAGATTTCAAATTGATACTAAGTAGAAGAGACAAAGAAGGACACTACCTCCTAATCCAGGCCAGGGAACAATAAACTAGGAAGACATTACAATACCAAACATATATGCACACTAAACTCTAGTATTTGGATTTGGTGTGTGTGTGTGTGTGTGTGTGTGTGTGTAATTGCACACAATTTTATAAAAAGTGTACTACAGAATCAAGGACATAGAATAATTTCAACTTAGTAATAGTTACTACTTTCTCTAATAGACAGGTTATCTGGACAGAAACTACAGAGAAAATATTCAGAATTAATGACATCATGCATGAAAAGCACTTAACAGATATCTCCAGAGTATTCCACAAAAATCCCCCAAAAGACACATATTCTACTCAGAAGTCCATGCAAGCTTCTCTAAAATTGACTACAGCCTGGGACTGAAAACAAACTTTCATAAATTCTGAAAAATTGAAATAACTTCATATATCTTATTTGACTATAATGCAATAAGCCCAAGAGTCTATGGTAAACAAACTGCTAGGAAGTGCACAACTCATGGTGAATAAACAGCTCATTGCTGAATGGGTCAAAGAAGAAGTCAAAAGAAAAACTAAAACTTCTTTAAACTAAATGAAAATGAATATAACACAACAAAAGCTCTGATATATATTAAAAGCAATCATATGAGGGAAATTTATAGCTCTATGTGCCTACATTAAAAACAATGAAAAAGATACATATTAATGACATAAATGAGAGAACTCAAAAATTTGGAAAAACTCATATCAAGTAAATGGCAAGAAAAATAAAATTCAAAGCAGAAATTTATGAAATAGACTAAAACAATACAAAGTATCAACAAATCTATATATTTGTTTTTTGAGATGATAAAGAAGATTAACAGACCATTGTCCCAACAAACCAAAAGAAAGAGATTATTCAAATGAGCAAAATTAGAAATAAACAGGGGGACATTCCAAGAGACTCCAAAGAAATTCAGATCATTAAAATGGAATATTTCAAATACCTGTAGCCCATTAGAGTGTTGCTGCCAGAAGCAATGTTCATGTGTGTGGCCTACGCCTGAGGCCATATTGATGTCTATGACTTGTGGTACTACCAAAGGACATGGTCAGTGCTGCTACCTGAAGCTATGTCAATATTGCTGGACGTGGTATTTCTTCTTTCTTTCTTTTGTTTTTGGGGAAGTCACAAGGTAGGAGGTGAACCTGGGAGCACTGAGGAGTTAATGTGATTAGGGTATATTATGTGAAATCTTCAAATAATCAATAAAAATCCAGATGTATCGAAACCATTAAAGTTAAATCAAAAGACCAATAACATAAATAGATCCACAGCAAACAAGGATACTAAAATGATAATAAAAACCATTCAAACAAACAAAAAAACGCCCAGTTCAGATGGGTTTTCAGAAAAATCTACCAGTCAAGACTCCTACATGCTGAGTATTGTCAGCAACAAAACCAGGCATAACACGAAAAGGGAACTATAAGTTACTATCCCTGGTGAACATAGATGCAGAGTCTTCAATAATATATTTATAAATGGAATACAGACATATGACAAAAATATCCACCATGATAATGGCTTTATCTGAGAGATGTGTGGGTGGTTCAATTACACACAACTCAATAAACATAGTAAATAATATACTTGGATTTAAAGACAAAAATCAAACGATAATCTCAATAGTTGCAGACAAAAACACTTTTAGTAAATTCAACATGCCTATATTATAAAGTCCAAGAGAGTTTAGGACCAAGGAAAATAAATTCAACATAGTAAAGGTTATTATATATGAAAATCACATTGTCAACACCATCTTAAATGGTAAAAAATTGAAACAACCTTATTAAAACCAGGAAAGACTCCCTGCACTCTGCCCACAGTTTGTCTATGATACCCAGCATCTGCTCTGATACCCACTGGGTAGATTCTTTCGGAGGCTCTTGCCATGTTCCCTGTCTTCTACTACTTCCAATGTCTATATCTTTGGCCTTCTGAATGAGGATTAAGCATCTTCCCTAGGGTTCTCCTTGTTTAGCTTCTTAAGGACTATAGATTTTAGTGTGTTTATCCTATATGTCTAATATCCATTTATAAGTGAGTATATACCCTGTGTGTCTTTCTGCTTCTGGGTTACCTCACTCAGGATGATCTTTTCTAGTTCCCACCATTTGCCTGCAAATTTCATGATTTCCTTGTTTTTTATTGCTGAGTAGTATTACATTGCATAAATTTACCACAATTTCTGTATCCATTCCTTGGTTGAGGGACATCTAAGTTGTTTCCTGCTTCTGGCTATTATGAATAAAGCTGCTATGAACATGGTTGAGCAAATGTCCTTGTATACTTGAACATATATTGCATATATGCCTAGGAGTGGTATAGCTGGATCTTTTTTAAATTAAATTTTCATTTTTTATATGAATTATAGTTTATTCATTTTGTATCCCAGCTGTAGACTCCTCCCTCATTCCCACCCAATCTCATCTTTCCTCCCTCATCTCCTCCCATTCCCCTTTCCAAATCCACTGATAGGGGAGGTCTTTCTCCCCTTCCATCTGACCCTAGCTTATGAGGTCTCATCAGGACTGGCTGCATTGTCCTTCTCTGTGGCCTGGCAAGGCTACTCCCCCACCAGGGAGAGGTGATCAGAGAACCAGTCACTGAGTTCATGTCAGAGACATGAACTGTTCCCCTTACTGTGAAACCCACTTGGATACTGAGTGTCCATGGGCTACCTCTGAGCAGGGGTTCTAGGTTATCTAGGTTATATCCACGAATGGGCTTGGTTGGAGTATCAATCTCAGAAAAGACCCCTGGGCTCAGCTTTCTTGGTTCTGTTGCTCTCCTAGTGGAACTGGATACTGAGGTAGCACTATTCCTAATTTTCTGAGAAAATGCCAGGTTGATTTCCAAAGCAGTTGTACAAGTTTGCATTTCCACCAGAAATGGGGGGGGGGTTCCCCTTTCTCCACAACCTCTCCAGCATGCGTTGTAGCTCGAGTTTTTTATCTTTGCCATTCTATGGGTGTTAGTATTTAGGCAGCCTGCTGCTGGGTTGCCTAGCAACCTATGATGTCATCATGCGTCATCTGCCAGGTAGCCACACCTACAGGCACAGTTAAGTTTCTCCTTAAAAGGATCAACCCTCCCATTCGATATTCCTCTATCAAGAATTCTCTCTTTAGCTCTGTTCCCAATTTTTTAGTTGTATTACTTGGTAGCAGCTTTATTTGTAATAGCCAGAAGCTGGAAACAACCCAAATGCCCCTCAACTGAAGAATGGATGCAGAAATTGTGGTACATCTACACCATGGAATATTACTCAGCAATGAGAAACAAGGAAATCATGAAATTTTCAGGTAAATGGTGGGACCTGGAAAGGATCATCCTGAGTGAGCTATCCCAGAAGCAGAAAGATGCACACAGTATATACTCACTCATATAGACACATAATATAGGATAAACCTACTAAAATCTGTACACCTAAAGAAACTAATCAAGAGGGAATACTCTGGTTAAAATGCTCAATCCCCATCCCAAAAGGCAAAGAGGATGGATATCAGAAGAAGGAGAAAACAGGAAACAAGTTAGGAGCTTCCAGAGTCTGAAAGGCTCTGCCCTGAAGACTATCAAAGCAGATGCTGAGACTTATGGCTAACTGTTGGGCAGAGTGCATGGAATCTTATGAAAGATGTGGGAAATAGTAAGATCTGGAGAGGACAGGAGCTCCACAAGGAGAGCAACAGAATAAAAAAGTTTGAGGACAGGGGTTTTTCCAGAGACTCATACTCCAACCAAGTACCATGCATGGAGATAACCTAGAACCCCTGTACTGAGGTAGCCCATGGCAGTTCAGTGTCCAAGTTGGTTCCATAGTAATGGGAAGAGGGACTGTCTCTGACATGAACTGATTGGCCTGCTCTTTGATCACCTCCCCCTGAGGGGAGAGCAGCCTTACCAGGCCACAGAGGAAAACAGCCACTCCTGATGAGACCTGATAGACTAGGATCAGAAGGAAGGGGAGGAAGACCTCCCCTATCAGCAGACTTGGGAAGGGCATGTGTGGAGAAGGGGGAGGGAAGGTGAAATTAGGAGGGGAAGAGGGAGGGGCTTATGGGGGATACAAAGTGAATAAAGTGTAATTAATAAAAATTAAAATAAAAAAGGAAAAAAATCAACCAACCACTTTGTAGCTCTTGTGCCCTCTCTTGCCCTCTTACTCTCTTGCTTCCTGTTTGGACACCCCTTCTCCTCCCCCTATCATGTCTCACTCTCTCCTTCTCTCTCTCTCTTCATCTCTATCTAATAAACTTCTTTCATATAAAATCTCTTGTGAGCATCATAATTTCATGGTCCTAACAATGGTTATAAGGTGAAATCTCAGGGTCATTTTGATTTGCATTTCCCTGATGAGTATGGGTAAGGATGTTGAGCATTTCTTTAAGTGTTTCTCTGCCATTTGATATTCCTCTATTGAGAATTCTCTGTTTAGCTCTGTACCACATTTTTAAATGGATTACTTGGTTTGTTGGTGTTTAACTTCTTGAGTTCTTTATGTTTTCTGGATATTAGCCCTCTGTCAGATAGAGTTGGTGATGATCCTTTCTCAGTCTGTAGGATGTTGTTTTGTCCTTTGCTTTACAGAAGCTTTTCAGTTTCATGGGTCCCATTTAATGATTGTTGCTCTTAGAGCCTGTGCTGTTGGTGTTCTGTTGAGGAAGTTGTCTCCTGTGCCAATGAGGTCAAGGTTCTTCCCCACTTTTTCTTCTAACCGTTTTAGTGTGTCTGGTTTTATGTTAAGGTCTGTGACCCACTTGGACTTCAGTTTTGTGCAGGGTGATGAATTATGAATCTGATGAAAGAAGATAGAGACAAAAGACCTGGAGGGGACAGGAGCTCCACAAGGAGAACAACAGAAAATCTGGGCCCAGAGGAGCCTGCAGAGACTGATGAATCAACCAAGGACCATACATAGAGAGGACCTAGAACCCCTGCTCAGATATAGTCCATAGGCAGCTCAGTATCAATGCAAGTTCCCTAGTAAGGGCAGCAGGGGCTGTCTGTGACATGGACTCAGTGGCTGGGTCTTCGATCACCTCCTCCTGGGGTGGAAGACAGGCAGAGGATGACAATGCATCCAGTCCTAATGAGACCTGAGAGACTAAGGTCAGATAGTAGGGGAGAAGGGCCTAGGGGAGGGGCATAGGGGAAGAAGAGGGAAGAAGGGTGGTACTGGGAGAAGATGAGGGAGGGGGCTTCAGCTGGGATGCAAAGTAGATAAGTTGTAATAATAAATAAGTAGATAGATAGATAGATAGATAGATAGATAGATAGATAGATAGATCAAGAAAAACAGAACATTGTCAATTACCTCTCTATTTTGATGCGGTGCTCAAAGCATTAGCTAGAATAATAAATCAAGTGAAAGAAATTAAATGGATACAAACAGAAAAAGAAGCAAATTGGCCCTATTCACAGATGTGATATTTATTGTACTCGAGATATCCAAAAAAATTCCACCAGAAAACAAAAAGCATGTAATAGTTCAGCAAAGTAAAAGAATGCAAATCTAACTTTTGAAAATTATTAGCCTTTCTGTACACCACCTAATGCACTTAGTAAGAAATCATGGACACGCTTCCATATAGAATAGCCTCAGAGAAAATAAACTATCTAGTAATCAATCTAACCAAGAAGGCTAAAAGCTTTATAACAAAAACTTTGAATCTCTGGTGATAGAGATTGAAAAAGGCACATGAAAATTGAGAGACAATACCCACATCTAAGGTTAGGTTAATTTATTAGAGAGTTGGAATATTGTAAGAGGGAGAGGACCAGGAAGTCTGCTGTGACACTGTAATTTCTAAAAATAACAGGGAAGCTGCACACATGATACTGCAACAATATGGCTGCCTAAACAATACCCAGAAAGGAACAATACCAATAGGCATACTACCATGGAACAGGGAACACACTTGGAGTCCCATTTCTAGAAAATAACTACAGATAACTAATGACTGCCAAAAGAAGGGATGAGGGGATGTGCCCCTAATTAGTTATCCAATAGCATGTGGTCAGACCTAAAATTAAATACACAAAAGCAGCACTTAACGGACTCAGAAACTTGGATTCACATATTTGTGTGTGTGTGTGTGTGTGTGTGTGTGTAAAACTATAGAAAAAGAAGCTATGGATTTGGGAGGTACTGGATAGGAAAGGGAAATGTTATAATTTAATCTAAAGATACATTTTTTAGAAAGATAATATGAGATACCCTATCTATCTCAAGATATCAACTTCTAAAATTGTCAATATGAAAACAAAATTGTAAGAAGTTGGGACGGCCATTCCTAGTCAACTTGACTACACCTGGAATTAACTAAAACCTAAGTGGCTGGGTGCACCTGTGAGAATTTTTTTCTTAAATTACTAAATCTTGATCTTTTGAGGTAGAAAGATCCTCTTTAATCTGTGCCAGACCTTCCAATGACAGCCTGTACAAAAGACACGGAAGAAGAAAGCACTTGATCTTTGCCTGCTTGCCATCAATCTTACTGGCAAGTCCATTCCTTCAGTGATATTACAGCTTGCTTCTTGTAGGTTCTAGCATATAATGAAGACCAGATGAGGTATCCAGCCTCATTGATTAAACAACTACTGCAGTCTTGGACTTTCCATTGGTAGACAACCATTATAATAGTTGGGCTATAATGCTTAAGCCATTCTAATAAACCCCATATGCAAACACACACACACACACACACACACACACACACACACACACACATCAGGAAAGAGAGCTCCCTGAGGAGTTCAGAATTGCCTTATAAGTCAACCAATCCAACACTCTTAGAGAATTTTATTAAGCTATATCTTATTATTTTTGCCACGACAAATGACAGCTAAATTTCTATATCTGCTTTTATAATCACCCAATTGCTTAGTGTTTGTAGAAATATATAAAATTATAGCCTTAAAAATTATATGAATCAAAAATGTCAAAAATAATTGTAACCATCTTTATATTTGATAGTGAATATTCTTTTTTGATAGAATAGTTCAACAAGTAGTTTCTCAAAAGTTAGTTATTTAGGGAATGAGAAATAATATCAAAGGACTCTCTTTGTACACTGTTGTACTATAGTACATTAACTTTCCTTGCTCTTGAATTATCTGTTTTACTATTCATGATTCTCTAGACTGTGTGACTTAGAATTCATCAGTTCACAGAAATATAAAATTATTCAAACCTTGACATATTTAATTTTACAATATTTTCCAAAATTAATTAATCACAATAATTAATTAATAATAGCCTAAATATCAAATATGTCATAGCTGACAATGTTGTGGTGACAAATATAAGTTTTTCAAACTTTAGGATTTCTTTTCTATGGTTCATACAAGTGAGAATTTCATTTCTCAACCTCTCTCCATTACATATGTGTCTGCTCCTCGTAGCTTTAGACTGTCTCTGTTTTGTGCTTTTAGCTTTAATTTTGTAAGAAAAGTGTCACTCTGAATCCCAGAATGGTCTTAAACTTACTGGAGAGTCCAGGCTCTTCTCAATTCATGGTACTCTTCCTATTTCTATTGCCAGAATGTTTGGATTGGAGCTATGTGCCAACACACCTGCTTCTCTTCTCTACTCTCTATTTTTAAGTAAGCAGGACATTCCATTGCACAACTGAAACTGAACCCTTCAGCTTCAGGTCAACTGCATAAATGCTTTTTCCAAAGACAGTCATTCTTTGGTGGATAGCAGAAATAAATAGAGAAACTCTTTACACATGTTTCCTATTTTGTTGCCTATAGCATACATTTCAAATGGTTCATTCCCTTTGTCAGCTTGGGGGGTGAGTTTCTTCTTCTTTTAAACTGTACTTTCCTTAATCTTTTTTCCCTCTTTATAATTTATATATTTTTTTAATTTATATATTCACTTTACATCCTGATTGTAGCCCTCTCCCTCCTCTCCTCCTGGTCCCTCCTCCTCCCTTCTCCCTATTCCTTATCCCCTTCTCCTCAAAAAAGGGGAACCCTCCAACCATTCTAGCTAATCAAGTTCCATCAGGACCAAGCTCATCCTCTTCCACTGAGGCCAGGCAAGACAGCCCTGCCAAGGGGAAGTGATCAAAAGCAGACAACAGAGTCCATTTGATAAACAAAACTTGCTCCATTCACTAGGGAACCTACACGGAGATTAAACTGCCCATTGGCTACACCTGTGCATGGGGCCCAGGTCCTGCCCATGCATGCTCCTTGGCTAGTGCTTCTGTAGTCTCCCCAGTCCCCCATGGGTCTAGGTTAGTTGACCTCTTGTGGCATCCCTCCGAGTCCTTCCATCATTCCCCCCACCCTCTTCCACAGGACTTCTGGAGCTCCACCTAAGGTGTCTCAGCATCTAACTCAATCACCTGCTGAGTGGGGCCTCTCAAAGGATGGTTATGCTAGGTTCCTGTCTGTAAACATAGCACAGTATCATTACTGGTGTCAGAGGTTGGCTCCCTCCCATAGGGTAGGTACTAGGCTGAACCAGGCATTCCCCAGTTTCTACTCATCTTTATCTCTGCACATCTTATAGGCAGGGTAAATTTTGGGTCAAATGTTTTGTAGGTGGATTGCTGTTCCCCTCCCACCGCTGTAAGTCCTGCCTGGCTGGAAGGTGGCCTCCTCAGTCCTCACGGTCCCCACTTTGAAGAGCCTCAGCAGACACATCACCATATCTTCCCTGTAGCCTATTCGGTTGCAGGTCTCCAGCTTGTCTCAGAGATGCCTTCACCCTCAGTTTCCCCTTTCTCTCCAAGCCCTCCCACCTCCCTCCCAACACTCCTTACAGATTGAAAGTTAAAATCAGCCTGCATCCTTTGTTCCCTACTTAGCACTGTCAGAGGGAGGGTTACTGTACCCCAGGTGTGTTTTCTTCTTGTGCCAAAGCTGGGATTTATCTTGGTAAGATAAGAGGTCAGCATCACTTCTTACCCTTTTAAGCCAACTTTAACCCAGCGGGACTTGTTAAATTAAAGCAAGTGTGTTTGCAATTCCAAACCTCATTTCATGCATAATTAGCAATGCACATGAAACTCCATCAGATACAAAAACAAATTGATAAGGTTCAGTTCATTTATGGTTGTTGTGGATCCACATCAGGACAAGAAACCCTTTAAGGAGAAGAGTATGATGTTTTCATTTGCATAAAGACAATTAAACTCTTTCAGAAGCAATTTTCCCATATATAAAAAGTGAGAATATAGCACCTTGGTGACACAGACATCTGTTACTTAAACAGATGCTGTCCTCTAAACTCACTCAGGCAGCCATCCTCTTAAACTAAAATGTGATGTGTGAATAAAGAAATGTGGTGATGGGAGGATAAGAAATGATTTATTTTTACATTCTGGCATAATTGTGAATGCAAACTTTTGTGTGTTTCTACTTTAGTAAAACCTCTTCCCTTATCTTTGAGTAATTATTTTCTTCCACTTTAGTTGCCACAATCTTCAAGCCTACTACCTTCTTATAACAGTCACTGCAGCCTAACTATGGTATATCAAAACGCTAGATAAACTTGGCTTTTTCTTTGTTTATTCCTTGTGCGTAAGAGTAGGGCTATTGCCCTATTTAACAGAGAAAATAAAAACTGGTTTAGCTTTTTTTTTTCCTAAATAGTTCAAAAAGTCTTTCCTTGCGTGATGTTTTCAGTTATTCAATGTTTGCTTAGCTAGAGACTGATAAATAGCCTCAAATGTTAGACCTTTACTTCTAAATCAGCACTTCATGAAAGGCATTACCAAAACCTAGTATACTGCTTTTAATGGATAACAGCATAGTTATATATGTTATACTTTGAAGTAAGCAGTAGAGTTTTCAATCACATGATAACCTTGAAACTGCTAAGGTATCAAACTGCTGTCATAGATATTGTACAGGAGAAGAAATAACTCATCCAGATGACTTTGTGAATAATAATCAGAAAGCTACAACATTTTTACCAAGAAAATAGATTTGAGGCACTGCTTACTGACAAGTTCTCGGCCTACCAGGAAGTTGAGGTAAATGTTGAAAGTACATTTGCATTGAATTATAATTTTGGTTGGTAAGATATAATCAGTTAATAAGAACAAAGTGTGAAAACTTCAAGGATAAAGAAAATAGTCTATGTTATTTCTGAAGTTAAAACAATGTATAAATATTAAATTTAATATTTTAATGTTACAGTGTGCTCTGGAGTCTTAACTCATTTTTTCACAGTATGACAAGAATGGATTTGAAGTGGAAATATGCTAAAAAGCAATTGAAACAGTTACAACATAAAGATATGGTTTAAGAAAATCTCTCTAAACTTTAACTACACATCATACTTTCTCAGAAATGTCATTTTTATTCAAGAGTAGAACAAGACCATCCTTCAACAACCCAGTGCCAGTCTGTGGCATTTCCAGTCAACAGAATCTATTGAAAATCTTGAACTGTGATGTGAAAATTCAGTGGCTTGTGTGATTAATCATTGTGTTGCCCTGGTCTGCACTTTGTCACAGTGACTGACAATAGGAGAAACTTGGAAATAGTACAAAGATTCTGTTTCCACTGATATCATCTTCAATTTGATTAAAGAAGAAAGCTTTGAGACTGTGAGGATAATCTTAATTCTCTCTCAGAATTAATTTAAAAAATTTACTCTTTGTAAGTCAAAGCCCACCTAATATGTCCTACTGTGTCACACTCAAAAGTGACTATTTTCATCTGATAGTTTCTTATGATTGATTGTAGAATATGGAGACATATTTAATAGCTTATTGCATAGAGTGAACAATTTTTTATAGTATGAAACCTACTATGTCTGCCATGTACTGGGATACTCTATCCAATGCGAAAAGTGCTGTCAGCCAGCAGATGGTCCCCTGAATTGATTGGCTGAGCTGATGATAGTTTCAATATGAGCTAAATTAACTCATGATTCTTCTTCTTTGGAGCATAGAATCATCTTTACTTTCTTTAAGCTTGTGAGTGGCATCAGCATCAGTCAGATGATTGCCCTTCTGTAAGTACCAATTTGAGTACTTGTAGCATAGACAAGATTATAGCAGATTCATGGTGATAACCTAGAACCCCTGCACAGAGGTAGCCCATGGCAGTTCAGTGTCCAAATGGGTTCCATAGTAACGGGAACAGGGACTGTCTCTGACATGAACTGGTTGCCCTGCTTGACTAGGATCAGAAGGAAGGAAAAGAAGACCTCCCCTATCAGTGGACTTGGGGAGGGGAATGCGTGGAGAAGGGGAAGGGAGAGTGAGATTAGGAGGGGAGGAGGGAGGGAGCTACAGGGGGGACACAAAGTGAATAAACTATAATTAATAAAAAGAAAAATAAAAAAAATTAAAAAAGATTATAGCAGATGGTTAATGAAGATTTTAGGAGCATAATTCTAAAATTTTCTTGTTCATCCTGTAGCAAATATTTCAGTAGATTTTTACTGTAGATGTGGATATCTGTGACACCATAGCATTAATGACTCTACTAGCTTCAGTTTCTGAAGAAAGTGAAACCATCTATTCAAGTTTATGCCCAATCTTTCCACAGAGCCCCGTTCAATACAGCTATATACATACATACGTACATACATGTCACAGACTTAGCAGGTCTTATTTTACACACACACACCCACCCACACACACACACACACACACATATATACTCATGTAATAACAATTGATGAAAAAGAGGCCATGACTTGAAAGAGAGCAGGGAATGATATATGGGAAGGTTTTGAGGGGGGAACAGAAGGGATAAAAGTTGTAATCATAATCTCAAAAAATATTAAAAATGTAAAAATGTTTAGAAAGAATTTCAAAAGATTTTGGCATAAGGAAATGACAAAGTTTGAAGAGATAAATGCTAAAGCTTAATTAGATAATATGCAATTTATATTTGCATCAAAACAATGTAATACCATGTGTGTGAGTGTGTGTGTGTATAACAGTGACTCTGTCACTATTATATGTAGCCATGCCTCAAATTCTATAGAGCCACCCATATTTCTTCCCAGAGTTCTGGGGTTAAGTCATGTGCTTCTACTTCATGACTTTAATATATATTTTAATTAAAATAGATTTACTTAGCCAAGCAGTGGTGGTGCATGCCTTTAATCCCAGCACTCAGAAGGCAGAGGCAAGGTGAATCTCTGAATTTGAGGCCAGTCTGATCTCCATATGAGTTTCAAGACAGCCAGGGCTACACAGAGAAAACCTATCTTGAACCAAACAAATAGCAACAAAATTACTTCATTTTCACCCTTTCTCCCTCCAGTCCTTCCCACACAACCCCCAACTGTTCAACTGATTGCTTCTTTTACGTTGATTATAAACACACACAGACACACACACACACACACACACACACACACACACACACACACACACA
>NW_026585895.1:55671775-55748095 GCF_907164565.1 Psammomys obesus | reverse complement strand
CACACACACACACACACACACACACACACACACACACACACACACACTGCTGAATCAGTTTTTGCCGTTTATACGCATATTATTTCAGGGACGACCACTTTACATTAGATAGTCAAGCAAGAGCCTCATCTCTGGGAGACTCTAATTTTTTCCCCAAAGTCATTATATTCATAAATATAACCTGTTCGCTGTATATACTGTTGCTTGTATGTATGTTTTCAGGGCTGACAGTTTGGGGTTAGATTGGTGTGCCCTTCCTTGGAGAAGACTGTTTCTCCAACTCTCAGCATTTCTTTTTTTTTTTTTTAATTTTTCTTTATTAATTACACTTTACTCACTTTGTATCCCCCCCGTGGTTCCCTCCCTCCTCCCATCCCAATCCCTCCCTTCTTCCACCCTCTGCCTGCATGCCCTTCCCCATGTCCACTGATAGGGGAGGACTTCTTTTCCTTCCTTCTGATCCTAGTCAATTAGATCTCATCAGGAGTGGTTGCATTGTCTTCATCTGTGGCCTGGTAATGCTGCTTCCCCCTTAGGGGGAGGAAATTAAAGAGCAGGCCAATCAGTTCATGTCAGCATTTCTTATTTGCGTGCAGATTTTCTGTAGGGTTGAGGCCTCTTTTTCTTCACTTTGGCATGGCTATTGGCTTGTTTATTTATTGAGAGAACATTTGTGTGTGAAAGCAGGCATGGACATGCCATGGTACATATGAGAAGTCAGAGGATAACTTTCTGAAGCAACCTTCTCCTGCCAACTTGGAGGATCTTGGTATTGAACTTAAATTATCAAACCTGTATACACATGCCTTTACCTACTGAGTCATCTCCCTGACCTGAAATTTAGCATTTCTGTTGCAACTGAAGGATTAAATACAGTAGATTTTTCATTTTGACTGAAAATGAGTGGATCTCTGATTCTTGTTCTTGCTCTTAGGAGAATTTTTCTCTGGGTAGGTTGCCAAGCCCAACTTCAATGTGATGATTTTTGCTTCATCTTATATTTTATTTCATCATGTTTGGTTGTTATCTCTTAGAAACCAATTTTTCAAATTAGATTTATTTATTTATTCCTTTTACATCCCAACCACAGCCCCCTCTCTCCACTTCACCTGGTCCCATAGTCCTACCCTTTTCCCTCTTCCCCCTTCCTTTTCTCCTCAGAAAAAGGGACCTCCCCAACCCCATACAAACGCACCCCAGCACAGGATAAATGCCATCAAGACTAAGTGCATCCTATTCCATTGAGGCCAGACAAGGCATCCCAGTTTGGGGACAGTGATCCAAAAGAAGGCAACCAAGTCCAGGTCAGAGATAACCCTGCTCCACCTGCTAGAGAACCTGTCTGAAGATCAAGCTGCTCACTGGTTACATTTGTATTGAGGGGCCTAGGTCCAATCTATTTATGCTCTTTGGTTGGTGCTTTGGTCTCTGTAAGCCCCCTTGGGTCTAGGTTAGTTGACTCTGTTGGTCTTCTTGAGGAGTTCTTGTTCCCTCTGGAAACTTCTATCTTCTCCCACCCCAAACTCTTCCACAGGACTCCCTGTACTCTACCTAATACTTAGCTGTGGGTCTCAGCATCTGTTTCAATCAACTGCTGGGTGAAGCCTCTCATAGGAAATTACACTAGACTCCTGTTTGCATGCATAGCAAAGTATCATTCATAGTGTCAGTGTTTGGCACTCTCCTATGAGGTGGGCCTCAAGGTGGGCCAGCCATTTGTTGGCCATTCCCTCAACTTCTGCTCCATTTTTAATCCCTGCATTTATTGTAGTAAATTTGGGGGCAAAGGCTTTGTAGATGCATTGGTGTGTCCCTCACTCTGCTGGAAGTTCTGCCTGGTTAGGAGATAGTCTCCAGGTTCTCCTCAGCTAGGAATCTCAGTGAGAGTCACTTCTATATTTTCCTAGGAGCCTACTCAATTGCAGATCTATTGCTTGTCTCAGAGATGCCCTTTCCAATTGGATTCCTGTTCCTTTCCCAGCCCTGTCACCTCCCACTCTGACTCTGCCCGCATCTGATACCTACACTTGCTCCGTTCCCTACACTCTCTACCTACAGTTACCTCTCTTTATCCACTTCTGGCACATTCTATTTTATCTTCTGAGTGGTATTCAAGCATCCTCCCTTCTGCCCTCCTTGTTACTTAGCTTCTTTGGGACTGTTGATTGCAGTATGGTTATCCTGTACTAATTGGATATGGCTAATATCCAATTATAAGTGAATATATACCATGTATGTCTTTCTGGGTCTGGGTTACCACACTCAGGATGAACTTTTCTACTTCCATCTATCTGCCTACAAATTTCAAGCTTTTCTTTTTTTTAAAAGCTGAATAGCATTCCATTGTGTAAATGTACCACATTTTCTCCATCCATTCTTCAGTTGAGGTATATCTGTATTGTTTCCAGTTTCTGGCTATTACAAATAAATCTGCTAATATCATAGTTGGGCAAGTGTCCTTGTGATATGGTGGAGCAGCTTTTGGGTACCTGTCCAGGAATGGTATACCTGGGTCTTGAGGGAGATCTATAGCTAAATTTCTGAAAAACCTCCATGTTGATTTACAAAATTGTTGTACAAGTTTGCACTCTCACCAGCAATGGAACAGTGTTACCTTTGCTCCACAGCTTCACCAGCATGTGTTGTCACTTGAGATTTTGATCTCAGTCATTTTGACAGGTGTAAGATGGAATCTCAGAGTCATTTTGATTTGCATTTCCCTGATGACTAAGGATGCTGAACATTTCTTTAAGTGCTTCTAAGTCACCAGAGAGTCCTCTGTTGAAAATTCTTTGTTTAGCTTTTGAAATTGGATTATTTGGTCTGTTGGTGTTTAATTTCTTAAATTCTTTATATATTTTGGATATTACCTCTCTCTTGGATGTAGGGTTGGTGAAGATCTTTTTTTTCCAATCTGTAGGCTGTTGTTTTATTCTGTTGACAGTTTCTTTTGCCTCACAGAAGCTTTTCAGTTTCATGAGGTCCCATTTATTAATTGTTGATCTTATTGCCTCAACTGCTAGTGTTCTGTTCAGGAAGTTGTCTCCTGTGCCAATGAATTCAAGGCTCTTCCCACTTTCTTTTCTATTAGATTTAATGTATCTGCTTTTATGTTGAGGTGTTTGATCTACTTGGACTTTAGTTTTGTGCAGGGTGATAAATATGGATCTATTTGCATTATTCTAAATGCAGACATCCAACTAGACCAGCACCATTTGTTGAAGATGCTTTCTTTTTTCCATTGTTTGGTTCTGGCTTCCTCGTTGAAAATCAAGTGTCTGTAGTTGTTTAGGTTTGTTTCTGGGTCTTCAATTTGATTCCAATGATCCTACAATCTGTTTCTATGACAGTACCATGCATTTTTTAATTACTATTGCTCTATAGTATAGTATAGCTTTAAGTCAGGGATGGAGATTCCTTCAGAAGTTCTTTTGTTACACAGGATTGTTTTAGGTATTCTGAGTCTTTGTTTTTCCTTGTGAAGTTGAGAATTGTTCTATCAAGGTCTGTAAAGAATTGTGATAACATTTTGATGGGAATTGCATTGAACCTATAGATTGCTTTCGGTAAGATGGCCATCTTTCCTATGTTAATCTTTCCAAACCATGAGCATAAGAGAGCTTTGCATCTTCTGATATCTTCTTCAATTTCTTTCTTCAGAAACTTGAAGTTCTTGTCATACAGAACTTTCACTTGCTTGGTTAGAGTTATATTATTTGTAGCTAATGTGAAGGATATTGCTTCCCTAATTTCTTTCTCAGCCCATTTTTCCTTTTTATACAGAAGGGCTGCTAATTTTTTTTAAGTTAATTTTTTATCCAGCCACTTTGCTGACAGTGTTTATCAGCTGTAGGAGTTCCCTGGTAGAATTTTATGGTTTTCTTATGTATATTATCATATCATCTCTGAATAGTGATACTTTGACTTCTTCCTTTCCAATCTGTAAGCCTTTTATCTCCTTCAGTTGTCTTTTTGCTTTAGCGAGGACTTCAAGTACTAGCTATTGAAAAAATATGGAGAAATATAGAGCGAGTGGGTGGCCTTGTCTTGACCCTGGTTTTAATGGGATTGCTTTAAATTTCTCTCCATTTAATTTGATGTTGGCTATTGACTTGCTGTCCATTGCCTTTATCCTGTTTAGGTATGCACCTTGTATTCCTGATCTCTCTAAACATGAAGGAGTGTTGAATTTTGTCACATGTATTTTCAGCATTTAATGAGATGATCATGTGGCTTTTTTTTTTTTCATTTAGTTTGCTTACATGGTAGATTACAGTGATGGATTCTTTTATATATTCCTTGATCTCTGCATCCCTAGAGTACAGCCTACTTGCTCATGGTTGTGGAGAGCTGCTTGTTTGTCAAGCTGCTTTGTTACTGAGTATTCAGCGAAAGACATGTTTTTACCCTGGCCTTCACCTTGAGATAGAGATAAGCAGGATGTTTTGGCAAGCTCCTTTAACTTGTTTGTGTGACCTTGGATCATATCTGCTACAGGGAAGTGGTTTAAGAAAAGTTTGGCTGTTCCATGAACCCCCTTCCTTGTATTGATGTGACTTGTTTTGTTTTTCCTATAAAAAGGAATTATGGAATAAGCTTGTGGCTGAAGATTTTACTGACAGTCCTCTCAAGCTGATCCTTTGTGTCTTGCTTTCTTTTAATTTCTTTTAATCTTCACTCCCAACTCAGGTACTGTTCGACTTTGCCAGCGGCCTCCAGCAAAGGTGGATGATGTTTTTGATGTGTTCCTGGTTTTGGTTTGTGAGTATTTTAGTGACTATTTTTATATCAATGTTTATAAGGAAAATTGTTCTGAAATTTTCTTTTTTTGTTGGGCCTTTCTGTGTTTTAGGCCTCATAGAATGAGTTTGGCAATATTCCTTCTGTTTCTATTTTGTGAAATAGTTTGAGGAGTATTGGTATTAGCTCTCCTTTGAAAGTCTGGTTGAATTCTATTGTGAAACCATCTGGCCATGGACTTTTTTGGGGGGAGGGCATGTTGGGAGATTTTAATGACTGCTTCCACTTCCTTAGAGGTTGCAGGACTACTTCATTTGTTTACCTGATCTTTATCTAAGTGGAATCTATCAAGAAAATTGTCCATTTCATTTAAAATTTTCAATTTTGTGTGGTATAGACTTTTAAAGTAAGAACCTAATGATTCTTTGTATTTCCTCTCTGTCTGTTTTAATGTCCCCCTTTTCATCCTCACCTGAGATTTTCTCTTTTATCAATTGTATTCTGTTGAAATGCTTGTGTCTGTTCTCTTTCTAGGTTTTCCAGCTCCAGGATTACCTCAGATTTTGTTTTCTTTATTGCTTCTCTCTCCATGTTTAGATGTTGAACAGTTTTATTCATTTCCTTCTCCCTTTTGGTTGTATTTTCTTATAATTCTTTAAGGGATTTATTCAGTTATTTTACCTGTTTGCATTTCCCCATTTTTCTTTGAGGAATTTATTTTCCTCTTTTAAACCTTCAGATTTAAGATTGTTTTATTTCCACTCAGGTATGATAGTATCTCCAGAAATTGCTGTGGGAGAATAGTTGTTTCCCAGTGGTGTCATATGGCCTTGGGTTTGTTCTTATACTGGCCTCTAGTCATCTGGTTGTCTTTAGTGTTGGGAGACCTGGTGGTCCCTGATGGATAGGCAGTTCAGGAATAGGCAGAGAAGGCTCTATGCTGAATGTTGCTTGAGTCCCACACAGGCCTCCTCAGATGGTGGACAATAGGGGTTAGGGCCCACTTACAGCTCACCTCTGCTGGGTCTACTGGCTGTGTCTCAGGTGGGCCAGGCAGATCTGTAACAGGTAGAGAGAGCTCCAAGCTGAAGGCTGCCTGAGTCCCTGGGGCAGACAATGAGCATTGGGGCCTGTAAACAACTCACCCCCACTGGGCCTGCCTTTCAAGTGGCCCAGGTAGATCAAGAGTAGGTGGAGAAAGCCAAATTCATCCAGGGACCCCAGAAGGCCTCTTCAGGATCCAGTTTTCTTTAAAGAGTGTAGCCACTGGTGAGTTGACTACAGTTCTGTGGAAGGCCACACACACACATGTGAATATATGGAAAAAATAAACTTAAATCTATGATTCTTTTAAAAGAAGATACAAAGTTGAATGTTTAGGGGTGCTAGATCAGGGAGAAGATGGAGGAGGGGTGTACATGATCAAAACAAACTACATGAACTTCTTGAAGAATTAATAAAAAATTTTAAAGATTGAAAAAATATGAATGACTTCAACTTATTAATATGTTAAGAATAAATTAAACATACAATAATATGTGTCTGATGAGTTAATGTTCTTTCTATTTTGGAGAAACATGGTTATGGTGATGATTATAAATATGTTGGTTATAAATATGATTATAAATATTAAAATGAATAAAATTTTCAGTTTATGTCTTCAAAGACAAACATAAAGTATACCTTCTACTAAAATGATAAACTATGTATTTTAATAGTACTCTTTTTTGATAGGTTTCTACCAACATCTTCCTCTGTCTTAGGTGTTGAAGCATTTATCAATTCTAGATATTTATTTGGATTAATTTTTAATACAATAGGGTACAGCATCATGAACTAATTACTCATGTAATTTTGAGAACTATGTTTTGATTCTTCTTATACTATTACCTGTGAGGTGAAAAGACAGTCCACGTTGAAGCTATTATCTAGTAATTGTGTGAATTTCTCATATAGATATATTCGGTTATATATTTTAAAACAATGCCATGCACACACAGATATATGAAAGCTATTTATTGGATGGAAGTAGAGAGACTGAGGGAAGGAGAGAGAGAGACATGGTGGGGGCCCCCAGAAAAGAAAGTGAGACAGAGAGAATACAGTGAGAAGAGAGAGAGGAAAGTAAGAGGCAGGGGTCCTTTAATTCGGGGCCCTAATGGTGACATCACAGGTGGTAAGCAACCTAGGAGTAGGCTAGTGCATTGACTAGTGAACTTACATCACTCCCTTTTCCTATAATTAGAAAGAGAGGAGCTAGGGAGGGGTAGCAGGTGGAAATGAGGACTGCTTCTCATGCAAGTCAAGTTAAAGCATGTAAACATACATTCATTGGAAGCAGCTCTTGGTTGCTGTGCAACCGAGAGAGAGAGAGAGAGAAAGTAAGAGTACCAAAATGTCCAGATTATATGGTGAGGAGGAAGGGAAGCCTCTGCCCTGGAAAGTTCAGGTATTGGGTGGGTTTTGCCAGACATGCACTGCAGCAGATAGGGACTGAGGAATGCTGGGAGAACCTGGAGCTGTTGGTCCTAGGCCTGAGGCACAGCATTCCAGCCTTTTGTTGATAATAAATGGATAATGGGTGAAAAAAATCAGCATCTTTGGCTACTTCCTGCTGACCCTGAGATGATGATAGGGAATGCAAAAGTCTGAAATGTTGACCAAGTCCAGGAAGAACAGGCTGTTGTACTTTCTATCCAGGACCTGAGAGCATCTGCAGCTGGAAGAGAAAGTACAGGTCTGGCTTGATGTAGTCTGTGAGGAAAGAAAGGAGCACCTGTGGGTAGCTGCCTTGGAGCTACCTTGGAGCTGTCTTGGGTATAGGAAACACCTGGCGGGATAGTGGAACATATATATGGGCAGAAGAGTTAAGAAGGTTAACTAGGTTAAGGTTAAATTTCTTTTAGGTGTACATTTGAAACTCTTAGGAAAACGAGCAGAGATGGGCAAGACTATATGGGAGTGGGCTTTGTTTACAAATTATTTGGTGAGGGGCTTGAGGTATTGATTAGGACCATCTCTACAGGCCTACCAAGTGCCAGTGGGAACTGGAAGGAATAGTTGCTGACCTTTGTCATTTAAAGCAGTCAGGTTTTTGGTGTTAGCTATGCATTTATATAGACAGGAAGAAGTTAGCTCATTTCCAGTCTGTGACACAATGAATATTCCATATTCTTGTATGTTAGATTAGGTTGGGGCCATAATAGGCATCAGCAGTAGCATAAAGCAAAGTAGTGACTAATAGGTTATAAGCCATTGGGGGTGTTAGGGCTAAGGCAAAGCCAGCAGTTTTGAGTCAGGCTTGGTGGTAGAGTAGTTAAGAAGAAAAAGGTGACAGTTAGCATGGTCAATAGAAGAACTTCAGTAGCCAGGGGTGGTATGAGGTCTTTTAAGTGAGGCAGAGACAGGTGGAACAGTAATAGGTGATTTATTTAGGTGGCTGCTCCGGAGAACTAGAAAGAGAGTACCACTGGAGCCTATGGCTCTGATAGTGTCCTTATCTTCTGATGGTAATGGAAGTACCAAGTCTGTTCCAGTTGCATACAGTCTGATTCCCAAAGTCATTCCCATGTTTTATAGTGTGGCCCTGGCCTTGGCATATGTGTCTCAAAGTTTGGGCCAGAAAGATGTTGCAGGACCCCTTTTACAGTTACTCCTAGTCTTATTGGGATTAGGGGTTATGATAAGGAACTGGTCGGCCTGTTGAATTTTCCAGGTGGCAATAGTCTCACATTCCCAGGAAGCACAATAGTAGATGGCCACATCCTTGCTGGTCCCATCCCACTATGAGCCAGAAATCAAAGAGCTGACAGTAAACTGCTTTTAGGCCTTGGGTTTCAACTGTGTCCAATATTTGCCCAGAATCAGTTAGCCTATTTCCCATCACCAAGGGAGAGGCTTATCGGAACCAAGTAAAGCTTAGGGGCATGAATAGTATATAACAGGCTAGGATAAAGATTTTCATTTTAGATACAAGGTGAAAGCAAAATTAGATTAGTAGGAAAATGATCTGACCTTAGAGAGTCTAATCTTCAGAGGACCCCATTCAATCGCTGTCCATTTCTGGTGACTCCTGCTGTGGAATACTCAGCATCTTCTTGAGATTTGAGTGTTGGATCTAGGAAGGAAGGTCAGCAATCTTAATACTGGGTATCTAGAAAACCAAAAATGTTGTAGGAATATTTCCATTTGTGTTGGCATAATGTTTTTTTTTAAATGTATACACCTTACTCTTGTTCATTCAAATGCTGATTTCTCCCCCTCCCCCACTCCCTGGTTTCAATCTGGATATTGCACTGTGATACTCCTTCTAAGCATCCTGTCTCAACTCTTGTGTAAACAGGACAAAATAAAGCAACTAGACACAATGTTGAGCAGGGAGGAGCCAAAAGACAGGAAAGAGGGAAGGAACCAGAAGGCAGGAAATGACTGGGAGGAGAAAGGGTGGAGGTGGGGGGTGGGGGAGAGCTAGGAGAGAGAACTGGAGGAGAGATCTTGGAACTATGAGGAGAGATGGGCTGGACCTAAGATATCACTAAAAGCAAGTACAATGTGGGAAATCTAAATGTTAGGAAACTATGAGGGCATGGAGGTTTAGGAGAGAGTAACTATTGCCCAGCATTGTGTTCTAGTTTAACTAAATAAACCCAGTCTCTGTGTGGTGATTTGGTGATACAGCTGTTTAGGACTAACAACAGCATTACCAAAAGATAAACCAGTAGTAAATATTAATCATCGCTTACAACACATTTGGGTTCAAGGCGATCAGCCTTGGAGCTTTGCACCAGCACAGTATCACCAGATTGGAATGGATGGTTAGGCAGTCACTATCCAACAGGTTGGAAAAAAAAATCTTATTCAGAGTTGATTGTAATCCCTCGGGACTGAGTGATTGGAGCATTTGTTAACAGGCATTTGATGTGGATTTTGATTCCCTTTTTGGCATCTACACTGATAGGGTACCGTTTTGCTAGGATGGACATGACCCCCAAAGTCAGCTATACTACAACTGTTGGGAACTTCCTGGATCAATAGTTCTTTTAATTCCCCTTGGAGGTTTAAGTTGGACTTTGAAGAAGCAGCTACTCCTCACTTATTAAGCAGGTAAAGGTTAGAGCCTCAGCTGGACTTCCCAGTTGCAGTGTACATGTATCCCCTGAGTAGGAAATGGTGGCCTGGAACTTATTTAAAAGATACTATTCCAACAACAGGAGAGGGCATGCAGGAATGACAAGGAAGGAATGGGTTACTATTTTTTGTCCCAAATTGACAGTTCATTCTGTTGTTTGTATTTTTAAATTTCCCCTGTTGCTCCGTGCATCTCCATTGTTTCATTTGTGAAGGATCCTGGGGCGGGAGATGGGGTGAGGGTGGCATTCCTCAGTGCTGAATGAGAATTTCCAGTGTTGAACAGGAAGTGTAAAGGTTAGGCTGTGATTGAGAAAGTCACCATATCTTCCTGGGAGTCAGTTTGAAGGAGCCTTGGCCCTACTGTTCTAGGGCTAGGACTGGTCTTAGAGGCGGTGGTGGGGTCCTACCAACTTTTGTTGGGATGATTCGTTTCTCCAGTGTTTCAGTTCTTTAGGGTAGGCATAATAATCTCTTTTCAGGGGTTTTCTTTTCTTCTCATAAGGTCAGTTTGCAGATTTGAAGATGCTGGGCATTTAGTGCCACCATAGTGGCTTGGTTCATTTTCCTTACCACTAAGTCTTCTTTGCTATCTTTATTGCCAAACACCTTTTGGGATTTTTTTTTAGCATTTCTGACCTACTATTTCCTGCAAACTGAGTAACAAAGGCTAGGTTGATCACCTTGAGGTTTTATGTACTATTGGACGTATATAAATGGTAGGGTTCCAAGAGGCATTCAAGAAATGCTGAAGGCAGTTTGCCTGAGCCCTGTTTTGTATCTACTGCCTTGGATAAATAAAGTATGGGGCTTCTGGGCCATCCATTTTAATTCATCCAATAAAGCCCAGTGGTACTCACCAAGTGACTTCTTATCCTCTGTCCCTTAACCTCATCCAGGTCTTCATTTGGGCAGCATATGATTAATAGTGTCTGTCCTTTGGTCACTCACTAGTCATGGTAGCCATTCCAGGAAGTACTTTTGCTGCATCTGCCAGGTTTCACTCCCTCTCCTCTGTGGTGAAGAGGTTGCAGAGGATCTGCTGGCAATTATTCCAAGTAGGGAGATGGTTGAAGAAACAGAATCAATTAGAGAGATTAAGGAGGATGGGTCTGTGTTGAAATGGGGATTCTAGTTCTTCCAGTTATATATGTCAGTTGTGGAGAAAGGAACATAGACATATTGGTTATTGGAGGAACCTTGGCATTTGGAAAGAACAGGGGCTAATGCCACCTCCAAGGAAGTTTGGGAGGGACCATAAGGGATTAGTCCCTAGTGACGTGGGGAGGTTAGAGGACAGAGAGTAGATAGGGTGAGCTTGTAAGTGAAGTAGCAGCAAAGAAAGTAGTGGAGTGTGGTAGCTGAGGTAAGTGTTGGGGTTGTAGTTGTGGTTGAGGAGATAAGGGGGAAATGAGGTATAAAGGTGAGAATATGGGGAAAGAAGGGAGTCTTATGGCTAATGCTGTTAAATGAGGAATATCTGAGCCTCTTCTGAGGGTTCATGAAGAGCCCTTCTCTTGACTAGCAGGGCTTGGCTAACTTGTTCACTTCAGATAATACCGACCTTCATCTATGGACACAGATTTGAAGTTTCTGCCCATGGCAACCTATGCCACCTGAAAGTTGAACATACTCTCTGAGGGACATTCTGATTTGCAGAAAGTATGAAGATGGTCTTTGGTGATGGAGTAATCATAATCCTTGACTATGTGAAGTAAAGTTTGTCAAAATTATTCAAGACAGTGTCAGGCTTACTAGTATTATTACTAAGTATTACTTAGTATTATTACTAAGGAGTGTCAGGCTTACTAGTATTATTGCCCATTCTGTCTGGTCATTCAGTTGTCCCAAGTCCAGACCAAGAAAAACTTATGACAAAGACACAAAGGAGACAGAACACAGAACAAGACATGGGGTTTGAGGGAGTGTTGTTGTAAATTTAAATGATGTTGAGCTATATAATGTTTATTACTAGCACTATGCTTATCTCAGTGGTATTATCTAACCTGCTATCACAACCAAATAAAGTACAGATACCTCCTATATTCTATAATGGCCTTAAAACACCTTGGACTGGGCAAACAATTCCATCTACACTATCTCAATAACATCACCACCCACCTCTCAGCTCCGTCCAATGCCATCCTCCTTAACCACCCTCATCTAGCTTATCTTCCATCCATAATCTTATTTTTCATCTGAGCCTTTCCATGCCATTATTGGAGTCCTTCCTCCAGGCCCATGTGGTTCGTTCTCCATGCTAACCCATCATGGCATCCTTCCTTCTCCTCTATTCCCTCCATCTCTTTCCCATAATTCTCCTGTCCTCAAAAGCTGGAGAACCTTAACCACACCTATCCCATTTGCCCTGCCCAGGTATAGGCCTTTAATCTACCAATCAGGTATAATGTCTTAGGCGGTTTACAAACAAGTGTAGGTTTATCCAGACAGTTGTTGGATCTTGAGTGCCAGTAATTAGCATCAAAATACCAGCATCAGACCTTCCCCCAACGGGGGGGGGGTAAGTGAGCAGTACAACAGCTCAATAGACACCTCACTGACCCCAAATTGGATCCCAACAGAATAGAAACAGAATGTCACAGAAATAAAATGGACTTACCTAAGGAGGCCTCAGACAGGCACTTGCTGCTTTCTCCTTGGTGCGGGTATTCACTGGGACAGACAAGTATGTCATATTCCTACTTAAATAGAAACGTAAATTTACAGTTAAACAGATATCTAACTGCACGATGACTCCTGGTTACAAAATGGAGTTGGCCTGTCTTCTTACTTACAAGGATCCTAAGGCTGCAAAACTGACTTTCTTCTATTCTTGGGATTTTTCTGATTTGGGGGAATAATTATATGCCTCTAATACCTATCTTACTGGCAAAATGAGGTTTCATATTGATTAACATTTTCTTGGCAGGCTTTTAAAGCAGGCAGAAAAACTACTATTTTTGTTGCTGAGGATGAGATTCAGGATGAGGAATTGACTTGTCAAAGGCTAGGGAGTCATTAAATTCAAGGCAATATAATAGTATGAGTGGTCTTTGAAGTTTGTTGTTGTTGCTCCAAACCACAACTTCTTAGTTTCAGCCCTCCTCACAAAATGACTGAAAAAATTTCTCAAAACAAAGACTCAATTTTCTTTACATGTTGTGTTGTTTTTAACATGGGTAAGAAAGATAGCGAAGACTTCTGGACTTGCATCCTCATGAGGAATCTTAAAAAGAATGCTTCTACCATTTTGTATGCATTTTACAATATTTAGGAGTAATGGTTTTGGTTGTCATGCTGGTGAGGAATTAATGACGAGGTATAAGAAGCGCTGCAAAAATCTTAGTGTGTATTACATTCATTCATATTCAGTGAAGAATTCTAGCAATCAGTATTTGTATTAAGTCCTAGAGAACAAAATTTAAGAGGAAACTCCCTTTTAACAAGTTAAATAAAGAGCCTGCCTCCATTTTGCATTTGTATACAGTATTTTTGATTGTTTGTTTTTTTTATTTTTGGTATGGTCTTAGTAACTGGATTATTAGGGGTATATCTCCAACATAAATTCAGGAAAAAATTAAGTTTTTGTCAGAAATTTATGAACTGTATACCATTTGGGAAAAATAATAATATAATTTTACTTTGAATTTATAATCTCATCTCTGCATTGATAGCTGAAGGAAATTTATTATATAGCTGTACAAAATTGACCCCTGTTCTTCTTTAATTTGATAATTTTGTATGATGACAAACACAGTCTTTCCTGTTGACATATTAAATGTTATTCTGGAAAATAATGAGTTTAGTGACATTATGATTTACTTTTAAACAACCTAGGTTTGGTATGGAGTAATTGGTGAGACAACTCTCTTTATCATATTCTTACTGAGTGACAAATTATGCAGTATAATTCCTTAGACTTACAGCTAGTTCTTTAATATTTTTAGACTGGTTTAATATGGTAGTTTAGAAATTACTTTGAAAAGCTGTGTCAAGATTTTCTAAGATTAAAAATAAAAACAAAACAACTCAAAATGTAATTATTAGATATATCTCCCAGTGGTTAGGAATATATATATTCCTAATATATATATATGTGGTGGAATATATATATATATGTACACACACACACACACACACGCACACACACACACATCAGTTAGTATGTCAGGTGTCAAACTGTGTTTCGTACTGCTTTTGATGATTTGTGTATTGTATGACATAGGAAATAAAAACATTCTAAAATTTATGTGAAGTCATTTAACTAATTTATATTAAAGTACTCAGAAATTTAATACAGTTTGTCTAAATAAATAAAATATTAATAGTTACATTGTTAAACATAAAGAAAGTCTACTCACTCTGGGCAAAAAGGGAAAGAAACGGAGAGGTTAACCCATCTCATCTGGCCAATTGTAGAAATATGGTACATAAGCTCAGATGTGGCTGCTTGGCAGCTCATTCTCCATGTGGATCTCTGAGTGAGGGGAGCAGGGGCTGCCTCTCGCATGAACTCAGTTGACCGTTCTTTGGTCACTCGCCCCTGATGATGCAGCCTTTCCAGGCCATGGAGGAAGAAGATCCAGGCAGTCCTGATGAGACTTAACAAGCTATGGGCAGGTGGCAATAGTGGAGAACTCCCCTTTCAGTGGACTAGGGAAAGGGTATGGGGGAAAGAGGGAGGGAGAGTGGGACTGGGGACTTGAGAGAGGGGGCTTTAATCATGATATATAATGAATAAATTGAGCAGAAAAAATTATTTAAAAAAATGACATCATGAAATTTGTTTGCAAATGGATGCAACTAGAAAAAAAAAAACATACTAAGTGAGGTATTCTGGACCCAGAAAGACAGATGTGGTGTGTATTCACTTAAAAGTGAGTATAGCCGTTAAATAAATGATGATCAATTTATTAAACAAAACCAGAGAGGTTAAGTAAAGACGAGGGTTTTAGCAGGAAACACACGCAGGGTTTGGTAAAGGAAATGTAGACATCAACCCAGCCAAAAAACCCATGACCTACAATCTGTCCTCCCTGCAAGAAATACTGGAACAATGGTGGTACAAAACCTGTGGGAGTGGCCAAACAACATTTTATTTAATTTCAGGCCCATTCCTGGATGGAGTTCACGGGACAAGGCAAAGCAGAGGAAGGAGGTCTAGCCATCCTTTGCGCGACTCTGAGCAGTTTTTGGTTGGTTGGTTGGTTGGTTTGTTTTACTGTCAGAGACTGGATATTTGAGAAACCTAGGGTAGAACCAAACATGACTGAAAAAAAAATCAATGAAATAATATGTAATGCTGTTCTGCTATCTGCTATATCCTGTTTGGCTGGCATCTCCTGGAGTCCTGTTCTTTTCTGACAAGGCAATGGAGGAAGAGTGGATCTTGGGGAGAGAGGAGGTGAGGGTGACCTAGAAGAAGTGGAGAGAGGAGAAACTGTGGTTGGGAAGAAAAGAAACTATTTTCAATAAAAAAGTTTATTTGGAAAAAGTTAGGTTTATAAATCTAGTTTTCTGTGAGATTTTTGAAGAAATTTAAGTAAAAATTTAAATATTGATTCAAAGGATTAAAAACTTAATATTTACAATAAGATGCATTTAAATATAAGATGTACACTATAATTTTTTTTTTTTTTTTTAGTTTTGTTACCAGAAAAAATTTAAACTTGACCTATGGTTAGCCTCATATGTCTGTTAGCTCATGACTGCCTCAGATTCATCTGCATCTGTGCAGCATGCTTCTTGTCACACAATGTCCATACATTTCTGAAAATGTACAAAGGTATTGCTGTCTTCAAGGTTTCAACTTTTTCCTTGTATTTTCTAATTTAAAACTTTCTTCAACAATCTTCTATACCCATTGTTTATGAAACTTAATTAAGAATTTTCTATGTGCAGTTTAGTTATGTGTTATAGGACTGTCTCACCCATTTCCCCTAAAAGATTGATAAGAAGAAAACTGAGTGGGAAATATTATGATATCAGTAGATACTTTATAATTTTGTCATTGTTAGGAAAACTCTGATCCTCAGATTCACCTTTTGCAATGTGAAAATATTAATATCTGTCTTCCCAACTAGTTTCCTTGTTCTTTAAGGAGGGCTGTCACCAAAAAGGTGTGTGTGACCAAAGTTTAGGGTGGGCCTTTCACTTTACCAGATACATACAGCAAAGACAAGCCCTCACAGGTATGCCCAGCTTTTTGGGTTTTAGTTGATTAATGATGTAGTCAGATTGACAAACAAGATGATCCTTACATTGTACAAGGTGAATGTGCTTTGGTAATCCTACTTAGGTCAAGAAGCAGTTCAAGTAAGTATATTAAAAGTACTTTTATGCTTAACCACCATTTCCTTACAACATTCATTTGGTCTATTTTCAACCATTATGTTCATAAAATCATATAAATCCATATAAATTCTTAGGTGTTTTATTTTTTCCCAATTATTCACAAAATGTATGAAAATGATTGCATGTTGGTGTCCTTTTACATTGTTTAATGTCATTTCACTTTAATCTCTGGAAAGATTTATAACCAAGATCAGATATACTATGAATTGTATGAATTGTAGTAATATAATATAAATGATTATATTATATTATTATATTTTAATTATATATCCTATATTATATATTATATTATAATTATACTATATATACTATAATATATATTTATCATATATAATATAATAAATATCTAATATATAATATAATTTTATATATAATTTAAATATATCTTCATATTCATATACAAATATAATATATAATAAGATATATTTAAATATTATAGATAATATATAATAGTATATATTATATAATATTAATAGTATTACATTAATATCATATAATATATAATATTTTAATATATAGTATAATATATTATAGTACATAATAATTATGTGTGATATATAATATGTAATTATATAATACATATTACAATATTATATATAGACTGGAGAGATGGCTCAGAGGTTAAGAGCACTGGCTGCTCTTCCAAAGGTCCTGAGTTCAATCCTCAGCAACCACATGATGGCTCACAATCATCTATAATGTTGCCCTCTTCTGGCATGAAGGCACACATGCAAGCAGAATACTGTATAAATAATAAATAATATTATATATAATACATAAAATAAATGTGTGTACATTATATAGATTATATATAATTATATAATATATTTAATATATTATAATATATTTTATATACATAAAACATATACATATATAAATATATACATTCATGCTTGATTTTTAGCACTAATGTTCCCATAATCTGGTCTTCCCATTTCTGAATAACAGAGTATGTAAATATTTAATTTTATCTGGCAGTGTCAATCCATTTAGAAAGTAGTTGTACTAAATTTATGAAGTATTTATTCCAAATTCTCAGCAGTTATTAATATAAACTACATTTGCTCCTTATCTCTAACTCTTGCACTTCATTATAAAACTGAAAATCTCTTTTTTTTTTTTTTGAGTATTAGGTGCAGGGATATACCCCATGTTCAGTTGTTCGCTGCATTTTTACCTATTGTGGATTCCTGTAATTATCTCAATCTGCTTCAAAGAGATGTGTTATTCTTGACGATTAGCAAGAGCCATAGTCATCAACTAGTACCAGAAGAAATCTTTACAATTCAGTTAGAAATTATGATGGTTTAGTGAAGCTGTGGTAGAAGGTTCTCTTCTAAGATCCATAACCTCACTGTCCCAGGAAATGGCATAGTTTTCCTTCACCAGAAATAATTACTCTTTGATAGATTATACCTTATGGCCAAGCAAGCAGCTGTTAGTTGTCACCAAATAGAAGGACCACTATTAAATCCTGAGGGACATCTTGCCACGCCGGTCATTGTTGTAGCTACTGGGTGTCATCTGTGCAGAACCAGTGGTTGCTTCCCTTCCTCGGAAGTTTGTACATGAACTCCAAGTACTATGAAAGGAAGCCACCAGGCTTTCAGTCAGAGCCAACTTGAACTGACATGTGCACAGAAGTATGTGGTGTTTTCAGCAATAGAGACTTACCTTCAAACTCTGCGAGACACACCGAGGACATGGGTTGTATTAATTTGAGTCTCTCTTGGGTCTGCCCTGGTCAACAACTTAAAAGGTGGTTATTCAGGTCTCCTACTAGGGCTTTTGTTACATTGTCTATTGTTTTAGAGACAAACATTTACATTGCCATTCCAGCTGCCATAAATTAATTTAATCTAAGCATGTGTATGCATACACATATACATATATGTAATTATAGCTAAATAAAAAGCAATGTCTTTCCATTTGAATTTTTTAGATATTTTTTCCTAGTGTTTTTTTTTTCTCTTCCCCAATCTTCTTCTATTTTGATTACCACATCTAACCAAAGGTCCCTCCATATGTTTCCTATTCTTCTTCTTTATATCATTCCTCTTTCCCCATAAAATTCTGAGGCTATTTCACATCTGAAAATTTGGACACAGAAATCACAAAAGGCATTTGTCATCCTGTGTCTGGGTTACTTCATTCAACATATTTTTTATTTCCAAATTTATCTAAAAACTTAATGATTTAATTTTTTTTACAGGTAAATAGTATCCCATAGTGAGTATGTATAATATTTTCACTATAATTTTTTTTTGCTGAAGAATATTTAGATTGTTTTAATTTCCTATTCAGTGTTCTAGGGAAATTTTCAAATGTACTATCCTTGATTTGGGGGTTCTATAGTTCCACTTCTGGATAACTGTTTGTGTTAATTAAAGTATCTCAACCCAGAACACAGTTTTTGTGCTTAAAAGCTCACCCTGAGAAAAACTTGGTACTACACTGGGATTCCAAACACCTAGTGTAGTAACTGGCTGGCTAATAAAGACTTTCTATTGTCTTAAACCCAAGTCTGAGCAGACTTCTCTGGTGGACATAGCATAACATTTCTGGAGGTTCTTCAGAGATATTCAGAGGCCAGCCCTGGAGACCCTGGAGGTCTCAGATTCCATTAGAACAGGGAAGAGAGCAGTGGTCAGGGAGCTCTTTGGGGGTACAACCTGAGATGTCCAAGGGCTCCAGGACTCCCTCTGATCAATTGCTGCGAACGCTTCAGTGGAGTCTTGATACTCCACCACAATTTTTTCAGGTGTATAAATGTGTGGTGACTACCCTCATGGTCTTTACTGTCAGTCTCTCTATGTGTCTTTCTACATGCCTCTGTTAGTTCTGTTGACCTGAAAGATACATTTCAGGCTTTAAAAACAGCTCTGACTTTGGCTCCAGCCCTAGTTACTTTATGTCTGAAAACATTTTCTTCTATTTGTATAAAGGACCAAAAAATGGACATTTAAAAAGATTTAACCCAAATTTTGGGACATGGTAATTGTCCTGTGACATACCTGTCTAAAGGATTGTATTTATAGCCGCAGGGTGACCTGTGTTCTAAAGCCTTGCCAAGAGCTGTGGCAACGACTGGTAGTCTAAGGAAACAAACAAACAAATGAACAAGGTAAATATGGGCCAAGATCTTAAAATCACAGTATCATACAATGTGGTTGAGGTCTTCCTCCAAGGAACACTAGGACACTGGCTGTTTAATGACTGTGTGACCTAGTGCCTGGCCCTACTCCTGGCCTACTCTTGTATCTTGTTTAAGGAAACCACTACCATCCATCCTGCTACTCTTTCCGGGTAACAGCCTACAGGTGTTCATCCATGACTGTCATGAGATGAAAGATAAAGTCAGGTACATGGGAGTTGCAGTAGCTACATTAATTAAAACCATTTGGCTCAAGCCAGTACCCATAGCCCAGAGAACATTGCTGATTGATCTGACCCAGGCTCTCTGTTGGAGAAAAGAAAAGTCTGCTACTCAATGACAGCTGGGTTAGGGAAGAAATAAAGAAAAAAATTAAAGACTTCCTAGAATTCGGTGAAAATGAAGGCACAATATAACCAAACTTGTGGAACACAATAAAAGCAGTGCTAAGAGGAAAATCCATAACACTAAATCCCTTCAAGAAGAAATTTGAAACTGTTCAGGATTTTGGAACAAAACCTGCTTCTGGGTTGCCTAGAAAGTTATGATGTCACCAGCCAGGTGACCACACCTGGAAGGCGTGGTTACCTTGCCCCTTAAAAGGACAACCTGACATGTGGTCACTCTCTTGCTCTCTCTTGGTTCCTTTCTCTATGGGGGCGCCTCCCCCTCTTTTTCCCCATCATGTCCTGCTCTCCCTCTCTTCATATCCACCTAATAAACCTCTTTCATAGAAAATCTGTTGTCAGCCTCATGAATTAATTGGTCCCAATATATGGTGCGTTGCTGGGAAAGGGTCTCTCCTGGTTTTGCTAGGACCCCTTTCAGACTCCTTTAATCTGATAGGACCATGGACTGCTACAACCGATTTTCTCTGCGCTCTGTTTGTGGCTGCGGTGCCCACGCTCCAGCAATTCCTGCTATGGCGACTGCAGCGGCTCCTGCAGGTACACTCTGGCAGCGGTGGCAGCGATGGCAGTGATGGCGGTGGTCCCGTCCTGGCAAGTGCTCCAAGCCCCAGCGTGAAAAATCAGTTTTAAAAAATCTACTTGGCTCGCTGCTTTAGGTAAGAAATCTCTAAAAATTCAGCACAGCCACAGAGCACTCTTAAATAAAATTTTAAATCTCCTACGGGATTTTAAATCTCCCAGGAGATTTCCGACACCATGTTGGTTTTGGGAGGAAGTGGGCGGAACCATAGCTTCACCACAGACTTAGCGTAGTGCCGCCGCCATTTTGAGTTTGGACAAAGGGACTCCTCCGCCTTTCCATGTGCTCGCCCCTCCCGCACCAAGCCGCTTTCGTTATGTTCCTAGCTCCAAGCGTTCTTCTGACTAAGAGGCTGCTTCCAAGCTTTAAAAAAATCTTTTCTTGCTGATTTCTGTACACTATACTTATATTTTAAATGCTTTAAATTCCTTATCTAATGTTTTATATAATCTTCTCATTGGGTTTACATTTACAAGGCTTCTTTAATCATAACTATTTTATCTTTTAGACTAGGCTACAATGACAAGCTTCATTTTAAATTGGTATGGACTTTCATAAAAATTCAAAGTTATATTTTACTATCTATAATTCAACCCTACTTCAAAATAAATTTTATGTAAAAATAAAATTTCAAAGTTATGAATATCTATTCAAGTTAAGTTGGTTTAAAATGTAAATTTAACTGCCTATATCTTTTCAGTTCCTCAATTAATAAAGGCTGTTGTTGTCTCTCATGCTATGTGTTGCTTGTGATCTGAATTCACCACTAGGCTTTCTGCTAATGGGTTTGCTATAATAAATTCAAATATAATTTTAAAATTGCTTTATATTGTTCTACTATATTGTTGGTTTTAAACTTATAGCTCAGGGGTTCATTATTACATACAAGTTGTTTACCAATATTCTAAATTAAGAGCTATTAATTTAAAAATATATTTATGTTAAAACTGGGTCAGTTTGCTGTATCTCTACCATCAAAAGGTTAAAATATTCTTGGTCTTGTTCTCTTAAAATGCTGTTATTATTAGTCTATAGTATAGCCTTAGACTACTATAAGCTATAAACTTTTATATACTAAGTCATACAAAAGATTTGTGCTCTCACGTTAATGGACTATATTTATGACTTTTAAGGTTCTAATTTAGCAAGGACAAAACCTAAAGACCTAATATTTAATGGTTAACAAATACAAGTTACTAGTTATCTCATAGATGTCCAAATATATATTTATAGTCATACAGTTGCAAACATGGTCTCACTGCAATTTTTAATAAACAGCTGAGGATGGTCCATGAGTCACTATATAGAAGTTGGTAAAAATAATAAGAGCCCTCCTGACTGCTCCAGACCTTAGCTGTGTTCTGAGGCTGCTGGCATTCCCGCAAAAAAAAAAAGAAAAGAAAAAAAAAAAAAAAAGAAAAAAAAAAAAGAAAAAAAAAAAAGGCAAGAGGTTTGCATAGCCAAAAGTCAGTTCTGCCAGGTGACTTTTTCAATTGCAGCCAAAGGAGATGCTCGTCCCACTGTTGCCTCAACAGGCCACACACTGCCTGCTGGCAGACTGGCCTCTGGAAGACAAAATGCTCCCATGCAGGCTTGTCCTTTGTGCCTAGCCATGGAGGTTCAACCAGCACAAGAGCCACAGACACTTCCAGCCTTCTAGCTCTTTGGCCTGGTGGAGGACAAATGGCTCCTTGACTCAGCAACCTCCACCACTCTTGACACCCCCCACCCCAGAGTAACATTACAGGTCTGTTTTGGCCTCACAATGGGTTCCCACAGACATGTTGCCAACTTCTGTGTTGGGAGACTTCAGATGCCTTCCCATTTCTCCTCATATGTAGGAGACCAGGCCTTATGCCTGAGTCCTAGAGCTGCTATTGTCAGGCCTAGACACAATATGCCTTGCCTAAGTCCTAAAGCTGCTATTGTTAGGTCTAGACACAATATGCCTTGTTGCCAGACTCAAGAAACAGGCCTAAATGTAACCTTTTACCATCCCTTTAGCTAAAGGACAATAAATGTTCATGGCAGTCTCAACTATGTCTCATGGTAAATGGTTAGATACAGAGGTCCCTCTCAAAAAATATTATTTGAGAGTCTAAAAAAGCATCTTAAGATTGATAAACACCAGTTATACATGTTTGAGAGTCTAAAAAATGCCTTAAGATTGGTAAAGGCAAGTTATACATATTTTAGAGTCTTAAAAAGGTGTCTTGAGGTTGGTAAATATAAGTTATACATGTCTGAGAGTCTAAAAATATGTCTTAATGTTGGTAATGCAAATTATAAATGTTTGAGGGTCCAAGAAAGTGTTTTAAGGTTGGTAAATGCAAGTTATAAAGGTTACAAGGTCTAAGGTGATTTAAGGTATCTTAAATAGGTAAAAGGGCTTAATAGTTCTTCCTGTTGCTATGCTACTGTTGTATTGACCGTCCAGATCTTTTGACCTTTATCAATAGAGCTCTAATTTATTAATCTGACTCCAGTACAAAGACTTTCCACTATACCACGTACTATTATGGTTCTAAGCTCAAGATTGTAAACCTCCATAATATGTATGCTTATATTAAAAGTTAAGATCAAGTGAGTTTCCCTTTTACTTCATAAAAGGCTTTTGCTTTTTCAGAGCTCACCTTGAAAAATACTTATGCTACTGCTTTTTATACAATGTATATTTCAATGCAGATTACAATTGTGATACTAACATGTCTAAAGTTTTATCTCCTTCTTAAAACTTGAAAGTAATTCTTGTAAGCTACAGAAAGTCCACCTAAATCCACCTCTCAGGTCAATTGGACTCCAGATAAGTACTGCACTTATTGCCTGTCTCAGAAGGTGGGACTCCTCCCCTTTCCCGGGTTTTGGGACTTCCTTTCCTGGCTACCAGACTGCTATTTACTGCATGCAACACTGGCTGGATTGGTGAGTTCTCCTTATTGACCAGCCACTGGATTGGTGAGTTCTCTTTATTGACCAGCCACTGGATTGGTGAGTTCACCCCATTTTTCAGCATAAGACACCTCTCTTGGTAGGGGAAGCTTGACTGCTGAGCTTCGGCAACTTTGTACTATCTTTTGAGACAGAGCCCCCCCCCCAGTCATAGTCTTAACTGTCTAGGGTTGACCCTCTCTGCTGACCTCCATTTTAAGGCCCCACTCCCCCTTGGGAGGTGCTTCCCCCATTCGCACATGGTCTCTTCTCCCCCTCTCTCGCTCATGGGAAGTCCTAGTGCTAGGCAAACTATCATGCTCTTGGCCATGCCCACTGGGCATCTGCGCCTCGGTCTCTGGCCAAAAGCTATTGGACCAGGTAGGACCTCTGCTCGAGTCACACCTTGTTTTTGGGACGTCTTTGGAAGATCCCTGACTTCTCTGCCTCCCAATGGGAAATGCCCAGACACCCGTCCCTCCAGATAGGATGTCTTCTGGAGAATTTTAAGTTTCTACACCTAGTGCCAGCTAGCCCTAGGGCCTTTAAGTTTACACACTTCTGTAACCAAACCTCACCTCAATGACAGATCCAAAACAAAGCCTTTTATAACTACTGCCAGTGATTGGGTAAATAAAGGTCCCCCCAGGTAGACAGAGGTTTCCATGTTCATGTCTCATTGATCCAAACCTTCCACCTCTGTTTGCTCTCCCAAAAGTTTTCAATGTATACCTAAAGGATTTTCTCCATAACCTACTTAATCTTTTGCATATATATATATATATATATATATATATACTGAAACATATATATATATATATATATATATATATATGTATGTATGTATGTTTCAGTGTCCTGCCAGACACAGATGTTTCCTATAGCCACAACAGTGCCAAAGCAGCTACAAGTGTTCAACTCTAACCTCACATACTTCCATCAAGCTGGACCTGTACTTTCCCTCCCAGCCATGGATATTCTCACAGACCCTGGATAGCATCAAAACAGCCTGTTCTTCTTGGACTTGGCCAACATTTCAGCCTTTTGACCTCCCTACAACACCCTCAGTGTCAGCAGGAAGTAGCCAGAAGAGAATCTACGCCTGTTATTCACTTATTATTAACAAAAGGCTGAAATGGTATGCTTCAGGACCAGGACAAGCAGCTCCAGGTTCTCCCAGCATTCCCCAGTCCCTATCTGCTGCCTTACATGGCTGACAACTCTCTACTGACAACCCTCTACCCTAAATTTTCCAGGGCAGAGGCTTCCCTTACTCTTGACCGTGTAATCTGACCATTTTGTTGCTATAGTTCTTCTCTCTCTCTTAACCCCTTGCATGACAACCAAGAGCTTCTTCCAGTGAACCTAAATTTATATACTTTAACTTACCTTATAAAAAACAGCCCAAGTTCCTTATTTTTAATTATATAAAAAGGGAGAAATGTTAGGATTTTGGAATAATACCTGCTTCTGGGTTCCCTAGGAACTTATAATGTCATCATGTGTTGCTGGCCAGGTGGCCACACCTGGAAATCGTGGTTACCTTCCCCCTTAAAGGGACAACCTGACACATGGTCGCTCTCTTGCTCTCTTGCTCTCTCTTGGTCCTCTCTTGCTCTCTTGGTTCCTTTCTCTTTCGGCTCCCCATCTCTCTTTCTCCCCATCATGTCCTGCTCTCCCTCTCTTCATATCTGCTTAATAAACCTCTTTCATAGAAAATCTGTTGTCAGCCTCATCATATATTAATTGGTCCCAACAGAAACATCTCATACAACCAACTTAATGGCTCAACTGAAAGCAGGCAAATGGTGGGAACTAGAAAAGATAATCCTGAGTGAGGTATCCCAGAAGCAGAAAGACAGAAAGACATACATGGCATATACTCACTTCTAAGTGGATATTAGACATATAATATAGGATAAACATACTAAAATCTGTACACCTAAAGAAGCTAAGCAAGAAGGAGGACCCTGGGTAAGATGATCAATCCTTACTCAGAAAGACAAATGGAATGGACATTGGAAGAAGGAGAAAACAAGAAACAAGACAGGAGCCTACCACAGAGGGCCTCTGAAAGACTCTACCCAGCAGGGAATCAAAGCAGATGCTGTGACTAATAAACAAACTTTGGGCAGAGTGCAGTGAATCTTATGAAAGAAGGGGGAGATAGTAAGACCTAGAGGGGACAGGAAAAGATTCTAGGCCCAAGAATCTTTTCTGAGACCGATACTCCAACCAAGGACCATTCATGGAGATAACCTAGAACCCCTGATCAGATGTAGCCCATGGCAGCTCAGTATCCAAGTGGGTTCCCTAGTAATGGGAACAGGGACAGTCTCTGACATTAACTCAGTGGCTGGCTCTTTGATCACCAACCCCTGATGTGGGGAGCATCCTTGCCAGGCCACAGAGGAAGACAATGCAGCCAGTCCTGATGAGGCCTAATAAGCTAGGGTCAGATGGAAGGGGAGGAGGTCCTTCCTTATCAGTGGACTTGGAGAGGGGTATAGAAGGAGATGAGAGAGGGAGGGTGGGGTTGGGAGGGCCTGAGAGAGTGGGCTACATCTGGGATCCATAATGAATAAACTGTAATTAATATAAAAAATAAAAATTTAATAAAAAATGAAAAGTCCACTGTAATATATACGAACAATCACTATGCTTTTACTACCAAGCATGCACAAGGTATAATCCATAGAGAAAGGGGAATTTTAACCACTGGGGGAAAAGTACATTAAAAATGAAGAAAATTTTGGTTTTCCAAGAGGCTATGTGGCCTTCCCCTAAGAAATGCTGTCCTCCATAGCAAGCTGCTGATCTGGGTCCCCAATAGATGACTCTAAGACCAGTGGGACCTATTGATATTTTGATGACATACCCTTTCCTGGAACAGCTTGAGACTCTATAGTAAAGAAGAAACCCACAGATTGGTGGAGGATACCAGAGGGAGAGATAATATTCCTAGGAACAACTGGAAGGACTCTGGTAACTGACCTCCACCGCACTACTAATTTGTGGCCCACAAAACTCTGTAAGTTGCTCTGAAGTGGAAGTTTCTTGTTTCTTTGAAGACTCAGTTTTGTCATGTGATGTTTTGCTCTCTTGTGAGGGGTGTGACTTTGGGTGGCTGAGAACATCTGTGGGTGAACTTTGAGGGGATATTTAGAAGCCCATGCACAGTAGGTTTTGTTTTTTAGACTGACATCACTGCACTGATCTTTGTGGTTCCACACTTGCCTTTGCAGAGAGAAACATTCCAGAGAACTTCTCTGGGAAATCTGTGACTTGTCCTATTGCTACTTTGTGTTGCCCTTTGTACTGGACTGCTGGTATCTTGATGGCAGAGTTTGGTAATCCCCTAAAGACCCATCAACCCTAATCAGCAGGAATTACATAAAAGAGGTCTACAGCCCTTTTCCTACTAATCTTTCATCTAAGGCTGGGGGAAAGGGCAGGGTTGGGAGGGAGGTAAAGATGTTTAAGATCCCTAAATAAAGTAGGTTTGGTGAAAAATCTAAGCCTACATGGCTCAAAGTATGTTTGACTTAGACTGGACAGCCTGGTAGAAGATGTCTCATCCAGATGCCAGGCTTGTGCTCATGAAAATCCAGAACACAGAGTCCTTACCAGGAAGGGGTTCAAATGAAAGATTAACACCCTGGCATATTCTGGAAAAACAATTCACTGAGATATGGCTTGCAAGTGAAAGATAAAAGTAAGAGCTAAATATTATAGATACCATTTCTTAGTAGGTAGAAGTGTTCCCCACAAGGACTAAAACTACTCAAATAGGAGCTTAAAAGCTCTTACAGGAACTGGCCCTTGATTTTGGTATTTCCTTAGCAATGGGTTCCAAGAAGGGCCTGGCTTGCATAGCTAAAAACCTCTAATTCAATAGCTAAAGTTTTAGATACAGATTGAAAACTTCACTGTGTATATAGACCTTAGAGTTCTAGCTAGATAAAAATAATAAACAGGACATTAATACAAACAAACAAACTAAAAACTGCTCAGAGTCGAGCAAAGGATCGATAGACCTCCTTCCTCTGTTTTGCCTTGTTCTGTGAACTCCGTATAGAAAGGGATTTACCCCTATGAGATAATTGTTGGAAGACCATCCCCATGGCTTCCCAGCTCAGATACCGGCAGTTGGCAGAACTCTCTAACTATTCATCTCTTACGTTACTACAGATTTTCTAGTCCTCCATAAAAGTTATTGGACCATCCGAGAGACACAGCTGGCCTCTGATCTCACCACCAGTTTCCCCTTGCTTAAGTCCAGTGATACCATCTGTGTCAAGCAGGTAACAAAAGGAGACACCCTGGAAATGATCCTATATGGTGATTCTTACTATTACAATGGCTGTGAAGGAAGCTGGCATAATACCATGAACTTATCCTTATCACATCTAGGTCAAGATTCCATGAATGTCAACACCAAAGGGGCTGTCTCTGGACTGTGGACACATTAAAATTAAGGTTTCATTTGACCCCAGGCCTTTCCACTCCCTGCCCCTCTACCTGAGTCTTATGTTTGGTATAAATACAGGGTTATGTTATAACCCCCACTGGACTTGGGAACTCGGGAAAATAGATGTAGGGAAGGTATCAGCTAGTGTAGCTGCAAAGAGGAAACCCATATTCGTTTTGACCTTTGCTAACTGATGCCCACTTTAAGTGTCCCTTAGTATTGGAAAAGTAAATACATGGAAATTTATCTTTTGAGATAAAAATACAGAGTTTACAATTCTATTCATGCTTTGTGGCTGCACCCTCTAGTTGCTAAGAATGAGTGAATTTCTTTTTTTTTTTATTCTTTATTAATTACACTTTATTCACTTTGTATCCCCCCTGTGGTTCCCTTCCTTCTCCCATCCCAATCCCTCCCTTCCTCCCCCCTCTGCATGCATGCCCCTCCCCAAGTACACTGATAGGGGAGGTCTTCTTTTCCTTCCTTCTGATCCTAGTCAATTAGGTCTCATCAGGAGTGGCTGCATTGTCTTCTTCTGTACCCTGGTAATGCTGCTTCCCCCTCAGGGGGAGGTAATTAAAGAGTAGGCCAATCAGTTCATGTCAGAGACAGTCCCTGTTCCTATTACAATGGAACCACTTGGATACTGAACTGCCATGGGCTACATCTGTGCAGGGGTCTTAGGTTATCTCTATGTATGGTCCTTGGTTGGAGTATCAGTCTCAGGAAAGATACCTGTGCTCAGATTTTTTGGTTCTGTTGCTCTCCTTGTGGAGTTCCTGTCCTCTCCAGATCTTACTGTTTCCCACTGCTTTCCTAAGATTCCCTGCACTCTGCCCTAAGGTTGCCCATAAGTCTCAGCCTCTGCATTGATAGTCTGCAAGGCAGAGCCTTTCAGAGGTCCTCTGTGTCAGGTTCCTAACTTGTTCCCTCTTTCACCTTCTGCTGATGTCCATTCTTTTTGCCCTTCTGGATAGGGACTGAGCATTTTAGCAAGAGTCTTCTCTCTTGAATTTCTATTGCAAAAACTGCTGTTGTAAAATAGAGGCTTCCTGAAAACCTGGGTGAATATTTTTTAAAAAGTCCCTTCCAAGAGATACACAGTAGGAAAATGTAATCCAGTAGCCATAAATTAAAAAATCTGGAAATTTGGAAAAAAAGAAAAACTTGGAAAATCAGGCTCTATGTTGCACAGGAAGGAACCATATGAATAGAATTAATCATTCGGAGCTAGAAATCCACAAGGATTGCTGGTTATGCTTAGATACATGAGTTAACTCATCTGGACAATGTCAGTATTACTGAGCATGTACTAATAATTTGACTAAATATACCTCTTTTGATGCTTTCCAACTTCAGAAACCCCCTTTATGCATCTTAGTACATATTCTGCTCCAGGTATATCTATAGAATGATCACTGAGCATGACAAAGTGACCTCCAGGATCAGCTACAAGGAGACAGATAAATTTTATTGGGGGAGGGGGTGAAGGAGGATTAAATAGGACCTTGATGAGAGAGTGAAGAAATTCAGGATGGGCAAATGTCATTGGCTGGAGGAGAGAGCTTATGCTATTGATATGCCTCATTTACATGGAGAGACATTCTAGGAATCTTAGGTGCTTGCTGAACAGGTTCTACTGGAGAAAGGGAATTAGACTTATAATTTTTCTAAGGACTAAGTGACATTTCTCAGGTAGAGAGTGTGGGAATTCAGGCTACCTGGGCCAAGCAGAGAAGGAGGAGCTTTGCTGACAAAGGGAGTCTGCCATTTCACCCTGAGCACAGGGCTTTCCAATAATATCAGACTTCAATCTTAGCAGCAGGGTTTTCTGACTTCGTGTGTATCAGTTCAGTAAAATTAATAGTCCTTAGGACAAGCTATACCTCTTCAGAGTATGATGAGTCCAAGATCTGACTCATTCATTAAGATTGGTAGGAAATGTAACAGGACCTCAGACCTTAGTACAACTGACTTCATCCATGGTGGAAGTTCCGTTCAGGCCATGAAACTCAGCACATAGATGGTACCACCTGCCAAAATGAAAACAAAGACCTAATCAAGCAAAGCCTATAGTGCTGGGAAAGTCTCTAAATGCACTAAAAGAAGAGTGCTAGCAGACCTGAGATGGCAAACATGGTACCAACAGGTCTTGTCATCCCCACCTCCCTCTCCATTGCTAAGCCATTCCTAAAGTTAGTTACATAGGTCTATTCCCTTATTTGGCTTTCTCTTTTAATTAAATTTTTATTTTTTATATTAATTACAGTTTATTCACTTTTTATTCCAGCTGTAGCTCCCAATCCCATCCTCCCTCCTTCATCTCCTCCCATGCCCCTCTTCAAGTCCCCAGATAAGGGAGGGCCTCCTCCCCTTCCATCTGACCCTAGCCTATCAGGTCTCATACTCATAAGGCTTATCATCAAGGTCTAACTATCAAAGCATCAAGGTTCAGCAATCAAGGTTCAGAAAAAAAAATTCCCATTTGGCTACTTTAATTAACATACTCAATCAGACCCTGATGACCCATTGTAATTCTCTCTAACACAGACCTCCTCATTTTCCTTTTTAAAATTAACACCTTCAAGTCTATTTGCTGCTGTTGCTGCCCAATTCAGGTTCAGCCACCTTGTCTCTTTGCCTTGCTTAATAAAGGATCTCTTTCTGTTTGGAAGTTGGTATTTGTGTGTGGTGTGTGCATAACCCGGGACCTAGAGGAGAGCACCCCTTGGTGTGCAAGACCCTTCACTATCCTTGCTTTTTAGGTTCCGTAGTTCTGCTTCTGGCTAATTGCTCTTATTAACTGAAGTGTGTTAACCCAGAAAGCCACCCTGAGAAAGGCTTGCTCCTACACTGGGATCCTGAACACCTCAGGGGGCTAATAAAAATATTCTATTGGCTGACACCCATGTCTGAAAAATCTTCTCTGGTGGGTACCGCACAATATTAGTGTTGCAGTCACTAATCTGGGTCTGTCTCCAGTATGGGTGATGAACACTGTCTGCTTTACAGTACTATCCACAGATTCATAATATGCGACTACAAAATATTCACCTGTTAAGAACTGATTCCTTAATCAAAACAACCCTGAGATTTCACCTTACACCAATTAGGATGGCTAAGATCAAAAGCACAAATGACAACACATGCTGAAGAGGATGTGGAGAAAGGGGAACCCTCCTCTATTGCTGGTGGGAATGTAAACTTATACAGCAACTTTGGAAATCAGTCTGGCACTTTCTCAGACAATTAGGAATAGTGCTACCTCAAGATCCAGCTATACCACTCCTAGGCATATATTCAGAAGATGCTCAAGTATACAAGGGCATTTGCTCAACCATGTTCATAGCAGCTTTATTTGTAATAGCCAGAATCTGAAAACAACCTAGATGTCCCTCAATTGAGGAATGGACAGGGAAATTGTGGTACATTTACACAATGAAATACTACTCAGCAATTAAAAACAAGGAAATCATAAAATTTGTAGGCAAATGGTGGGAACTAGAAAAGATCATCCTGAGTGAGGTATCCCAGAAGCAGAAAGATACACATGTATAGCTTACTTATAAGTGAATATTAAACATATAATATAGGATAATCATACTAAAATCTATACACCAAAGAAGTAAGCAAGAAGGAGGACCCTGGGTAAGATGCTCAATCTTCATTCAGAAAGGCAAACAGGATAGACATCAAAAGAAGTTGAAAACAAGGACCAAGACAGGAGCCTACCACACAGGGCCTCTGAAAGACTCTACCCAGCAGGGTATTAAAGCAGATGTTGAGACTCATCGCCAAACTCTGGACAGAGTACAAGGAATCTTGTGAAAGAAAGGGGATATAGAAAGACCTGGAAGGGTCTGGAGCTCCACAAGGAGAACAACAGAAACAAAAAAATCTGGGCCTAGGGGTCTTTTCTGAGACTAATACTCCAAACAAGGACCATGCATGGAGATAACCTAGAACCCCTACACAGATGTAGCCCATGGCAGTTCAGTGTCCAGGGGGTTCCCAAGGGGAACAGGGGCTGTCTCTGACATGAACTCAGTGGCTGGCTCTTTGATCACCTCCCCCTGAGGAAGGAGCAGCCTTACTAGGCTACAGAGGAAGACTATGAAAGACAGTCCTGATGAGACTTGATAGGCTAGGGTCAGATGGAAGGGGAGGAAGTCCTCCACTATCAGTGGACGGGAGAAGGGGCATGGGAAGAGATGAGGGAGGAGGCAGGATTGGGAGGGGACAGGGGTAGGCCTACAGTTGGGATACAAAGTGAATAAAGTGTAATAAAGAAAAATTAAAAACAATTAATTAATTAATTAATTAAAGAACCGATTGCTTTAGAGAGTAAAGGGACTCTAATATTCCTGTGTATACTAATATGTTAGGTATTTTGTGTTTGAGTGGGAATAAAAAGATATAAACAAACATGGTGATTAGAGTCCGGTTTTTAGATGAAAAGTAGACAAGTTGACAATGCATAAGGTTAAGAATCATAAAGGAAAAGGAAAATATGAGGTGTTCTGAGGGGTTTGATTAATGATAGAATTAAAAGGATATCTATTCTGGTATTATAAATCAGGTTAAATTCTGGGCTTTGAGAGCTGTAACAGTAAGTGAAAGGAGATAGATAGGATGACTAAAATTAAAAGAAATAAAAGCTGAAGGTGGGGGAGAGACAGAGACACACGGAGAGGGGAAGGAGTGAGAGAAAGAACAAGCAAAAAAAAAAAGAACATGCAATAAAAGAAAACCCTGGTTAAAGTATTTGGTTCATCATTGTCTCTGTTCTGGTATTGCAAGGTGGTTTGAGGAAGGTCTCATTGCTTTAATGAACAAGCAGGTGATGACTCATACTCCAGGGTACTGTTTCAAAAACATAGATAATTACCTTCATTGTGGTATAGTCTATTGCATGTAGCTCTGCTGTTCCTGGAGTCTACCATGACCTTGAGTTTATAAAAATGTTTAGAGACCTTTAGTCACACTTAAGGTCACACTACAGTAGTGAGATGCTTAGGTTATTCTTGCTTTCATGCCTATAGCCTTGAAAGGGAGTAAGATGAATTACTTAGCACTTGTTTCAATATAAATACTTCTTGAGTGATGACCTATTCAGTCAAGTAAAATACCTAAAACCTATGGGCCTGTAGGCCTAAGTGAGGAGTCACTGCTTTTAGAAAAAAGTAGCTTTTATAATACCTTTTATTGAGCCAGGCAAAACTTTGAGTCAGAAGCAGATATGATTCTCACAATCTAACATACTAAATGCAAAACTTACAAGTTATTTGTAATATAACTTTCTTCTACTGAGCTCTTATTTTTGCCAGTAAAATAGAATTATTATAGTGTTTACAGAAAATAGCACCAGTGATACAGAACACTTAGCTCTCAGCTCAGTGACTAACATATCACAGGTTCTCACATTCTTGCTAAAACATGAGGAACTCAAGAAGATATCCACGCTTACCTTATGCCATTAGTTTAAGACAAATTAAAATCTCGCTATGAATACTGAAAGACATTCCACATTTTTCAGGCAATTTAAGAGGATAGGATGTTCATACCTACATTAAAAAATTAAATTATTATTCACAGTTAGAAAATGGAGTCCTCAGAGGGGAATATAATTAACACCTATAAAAAATTAGTTACTGACATTGAAAAATGTCACTATATTTTCTATTTAATTAAAATGTTTATTTCTATGCTATATATCTTGTAATAAGAAAAGACAAAAAAAACAAATGAATAAAACAGTTTACAAACTGGAACTCTGGAATATTACAGCAATATGAAATATTCTTCCTGAGAAGAAGAAAAATCTTGTCTGTCTATAACCCTTGAAATGTTAAGAAAAATACGTATAAAACAGATGAAAAAAATTATGGGAATATTTCCTGGGAACTGCAGAGATAGATAGGATTGAATCTATTTCAGTCTTCCTTGAAAATAGAAAGTGAGTTTTCCTGTTATTATCTTTATGGAAATAAGTTTAATTTTACAGTTCTCATCTCTATGACTCTTAGAAAATTGGATATATAAAACCTCATTTAAAGATAGGTGTCAATTTTTATGAATATTATATTTTTAAATGATAAATGACTAACATTATAAAATTTCCTTTAATCACCCATGCTTGTTCATAGCCCATTTGCACACTTTGCACATTCATCTCTAAATGCTGAAGCAGGATATATACACAAATATTTCCACATGTACAAAGCCATCTGGCCCAATCCAGGACTCATGGTCCCTTGAAATGTTTTTCAGTTTCTAGGAGAAGAGCAGAGGAAGAGAGCCAAAACGTCCCTGAAATTTGAAAAGTATATAGTCTGGCTAATCTCCCAAGAGAAGTCAGAGGAAACATGACCTCCTCATTTGCACACTCAGGGATCCCATAAAAATGCTAAATGCAAGGCTATATACACAGAGGACCTAGTATAAATCCATGTTGGCCCTATGCCTGCTGCTTCAGCGTCTGTGAGTTCCCATGAACATTGCTCAATTGATTTTGAAGGCCCTTGTTCTCCTGTTGTCCCTCACAACCTCTGGCTCTTTAACACTGGCAGAATTCTCAGAGTTCTGAAGGTAGAGAGTTGATGGAGACATCCCATTTAGAGTTGTATGTTCCAGGATCTCACATTCTGTGTAATGTCTGGCTATTGCTCTTTGTATCCTTTCCAAACTGCTACAGGAGGAAGTTTCTCTGATGATGGCATTATCTATTAGTATAGCATAATATCATTCAGAGGCATTTTATCACTTTTTTTTTTGGTCTAGGTGTATTTGTTATGTCTCTGGTCACCCAAACAGCGTTGAGGTTGGGTTACATTTGTGGAGTGAATCTTAAGTCAAATTCTACATTGGTTGGTTACTCCCACAAGATTTGTGCCACCACTGCCTAGGACATTTTTTAGTCAGGACAGATTGGAGAGCAAAGGTTTTGTTTCTGAATTGGTATTTACATTTCTCTTTTGGTAGTCTATAGAGTATCTTCCCTAAAAGACACTATAACATGGGGTGAAGGTTCTGTGTAGACTCCAGTACCCCCTTTTCCTTGTTTATGAGTTGTATGGGTGTTATCTTAAAAAATGGGGCTTTGGTGTCACTTAGCAAAGAGTAAACTATTGTCTTGGCAACATTTAGCCATGAGAGAGATCCAAGAGAGGAGCTAGATCAAGGAAAGGCACAAAGTGCAAGTATCTCTGGAATGTACAGTGGGAGGAAGCCAAATTAATTTAGAGATTTGAGAATATCATAATAACTTCTCAATTGTTATATTGTGAAGTTTATTATTAAACAAATATAATAGAGTCAATTGTTTGTGTGATAGCTTAAGATAGCTTAGGTTAAGAGAGAAACTGAGAAACAAATACAGTTTTATAAAAATAACTGTAACACTCTGTCTCTCTTATTATTTGGAGACTTCATTATGACTACCTTTATACATTTTGGGAAGTTTCCACCTCAATAGGTTTCCATATCACTCCTCAAATTTTTCCTCAATATTGGCTGTCCCTCTCTGCATCTCTTCTGTAACCCTATCCCTCCTCCCATTTCCCACCAGATGCTCTTCTTCCTTTCCACCCTGGCCCCAGTCCACCCATAAAATCTATTTTATACCCCTTCTCCCTTTCTTTATACCTAACCTCCTGAGTCTATAGATTATAACTTGGTTTTCATTTATTTAATGGCTAATATCCAGATATAAGCGAATATATACCATATTTACTTTCTGGGTCCATGTTACCTCACTCAGGATGATTTTTTCTAGTTCTATCCAGTTGCCTACAAATTTTATGATGTCAGTTTTTTTAAACAGCTGAGTAGTATTCCATTGTGTAAATGTACATTTTCTTTATCTATTCTTCTATTGGGGGATTTCTAGGTTGTTACCACATTATACCTATTATGAATAGAACAGAAATAAACATGGCTGATCAAGTGTCCTTGTGGTAGGATGATTATATGCCCAAAAGACTGGCATAGTTGAATCTTGAGGGACATTGATTCCCAGTTCTCTAATGGGCTATCATACTGATTTTCAAAGTGGCTGTACAAGTTTGCACTCCTACCAGCAATTGAGCAGTGTTTCCCTTATTTTACATTCTTGCTAGCATGATCTATCACTTGGTTATTGATATTACCATTTTGACAGGTGAAAGATGGAAATTCAAAATAGTTTTGATTTGAATTTTCCTGATGGCTAAGGATGTTGAACAGTTCTTCTAAGTTTTTTCTAACCATTTGAGTTTCCTCTGTTGAGAATTCTCTCTTTAGGATATGTACCAAATTTTTTTATTGGATTGTTTGGCTTTTTTGTATCTAGTTTCTTGAATTCTTTATGTACTTTGAATATTAGTCCTCTATTGGAAGAAGAGTTGGTAAAATGTTTTCTTATACTGTAGGGTGCTGCTTTGTCCAAAGGAAAGAATGAAGCTTTCCAATTTTATTAGTTCCCATTTATTAATTGCTGATCTTAGTGACTGAACTAATGCTGTTCTGTAAAGGAAGTCTTCTGTGTCAATGAAATCAAAGCTATTAACCACTTTCTCTTCTATCGGGTTTAGTTTATCTAGTTTTATGTTGAGGTCTTTGATCCATTTGGAGTTATGTGCAGGGTGATAAGTGTGGATCTATTTGCATTTTTCTATACGCATCCATACAGTTTGACCAACACCATTTGTTGAAGTTGTCTTTTTTTTTTTTTTCAGTATTTTTGGCTTCTTCATCAAAAATCAGGTGTCCATAGGTATGTGGATTTATGTCTGGGATTTCAATTCAATTCCATTGATCAATGTGTCTGTTTCTATACCAATACCATACTGATTTTAGTATTATATCTTTGTAGTACAATTGAAAGAAATCAGAAATGGTGAGACCTCAACAGTTCTTCTATTTTTTTAAGATTGTTTTAGCTATCCCTGGGCTTTTTGTTTTTCCATGTAAATTTGAGAATGGTCTTTTTAACGTCCTTAAAAATTTGTCTTGGAATTATGATAGTGATTGCATTGAATCTGTAAATTGCTTTTGTAGTGTGTTCATTTCTGCTATTTTAATCCTACTAATCTACGAACATGGAATATGTTTCATCTTCTGCTATCTTCTTCAATTTCTTTCTTTGAAGATTTGAAATTTTTATCATGGAAGTCTTTCACTTGCTTGGTTAAAATCACTCCCCAAATGTTTATATTAGCTGTGGCTATTGTGAAGGGTGTTATTTCTCTGATTTTTTTTCTCAGTTCATTTATCATTTGTATATAGGAGGGGTACTTTTTTGTTTTGTTTTGTTAATTATATGCTAGGCTGCTAGGCTGGAAGTGTTTGTCTCCTAACAGAGTTCCCTGGTGGAAATTTTGGGTCACTTATGTATATAATCATATCATCTGTGAATGAAAAAAACATAAAGGGGAAGGACATGACTGCTCCTAAAGTATGGAGAATTTTTTAAAAGTAGATATAAGGGAAAAAGAAGGAAGAGGATAGAGTCTAGGCTGAATATGGCCAGCTGACTTAACCAGATCACGAGAGGAAGGTGGAGGGGAGCAAGAGATGCCGCCTCTGGTTAAGAGACTGGCATTGCCAAAATGACTGAGTTATATAAGGACCAGAAGCTGGGGGAAGGGAATTAGAAGCCCAAGCCCTGGGAGGGAAAGGTTTAGTGTAGGAGCAGGGTGAGGCAGGTACTTGTCCCAGGGTTTTTAAAGATCTAACAATCTGCAAATAAAAATAGTTTGGCTTCTTCCTGTCTGATTTGTATCCCCTTGCTCTCCTTCAGTTTTCTCATGGCTCTAGCTAGGACTTCATGTACTACACTGCACAGGTATGGAGAGAGTGGAAAACCTGTTTCTTGTTCCTGATTTTAGTTTACTTGCTTTGAGGTTTTCATTACTTATGTTGATGTTGGCTAACAACTTGCTACAAGTTACCTCTGTTATGTTTAAGGTATGTCCCTTGTATCCCATGAAGAGCTGTTGGATTTTGCCAAAGGTCTTTTATACATATGGAATATATATATCCATATATATAAATATATAATATTCCTATATCCATGTGTTTGTAATGAAAAAAAGAGGCCATGAAAGCACAAGAGAGCAAGTAGGGGAATATGAAAGAGTTTGTAGGGAGGGAGAAGTAGAAAATGATGTAGTTATATTGTACACTCCAAAAATAAAATAACTTATTAAAGAAAAAAGAATGGTGGCTCTTGAAGAAATATGGTTCAAAGGCTCCTGATTTGGATCTAGGCCTTTGTGTATGGATACGGTCCCAGGCAGTGAGAGAAGGGCTTGAAGGGGGGATGAGAAAAGAAAAAGGCTGGTGGTTTTGCAGATGGAAGCAGCTAGACTGATGCAGGTCAGTTTACTTACCATTTACCACAAGGAGACTGCTAGCTTTGGGAGTCTGGGAACTATAGACATTTTATTCAGTGGTATATCTATAGTGCCTGCTACATATTTGATAGATTCTATATGATATATAGGTTAATAAAAAAAAAACCCTGGAGAATATGTTACTTTATAAATGAACCTGAACTCAAACTCTTATGTTTGGGTTCATTTATAAAAATCTAATATTTTGTAACATTAGAAAAAAATATACATGCTTATAACTACTCTCTCTCTAACTTTCTGCATGTATATTTATAATGATATTTAGTTATTCTACTTGCTAACACTAAAATCCTCCTTAAGTTCTAGAGGAAGAACAACAGAAATAATTTTGTTACAATATTGCTCACTGTTAACTGAAAATTATTCAATAAACATCTAGCAATCCTCTTCTACCAAGAGTTAATTATGTCCTACAGACACTTAGTTTATCAATATTAATATTAAAAATTATTTTTCTAGAGTATCCCTAGGTGGATATTGCCTTAATAATTTAGGTTGTTTGTTTGTTTTGTTTTTTTGCCAAAAATCTCAAATAAACGCTTTGGAAACAATCCAACTCTAACTTACGGTCACATCTCAGTGGAGGAAATGCCTGGAGGCTTTTGATTTCTGGTTCCAGCATGGATCTGGTACAAAGCTACAGCAAAGCAACAACAACAAAAACATAGGTGCATGCTTGTTTCATTTTGACATGATCTTCGAAAGACTTACCTTGGGTAGCTCACCACACTCCAGAGACTCCAAAGAACTCCAAGTGATTTTTACTTACCATGCTGTAGAATCTGATCGAGAATATCCTTGATGATACTTTCAATAGACAGTTTGCTAAACTTACACTATTGTATAGAGCTCTCACAACATAATAATCTCTGCCCAAAGGACTAACATATAACAGGCATGTTTAGGAAATATTTGTAGGCTTGGTTTGTTTGACCATGGTTTGGTCTTTAGTTTTGGTTGCATTGTTTTGCTGAAACATGAAGGGCATTTAGAAGTTAAGGAAGCACACAGGAATCATTTACAATATTCCCCGAGGCAACACCTTAATGTCAGAAGTGAATTACAACAACTTATATTACTGGTAACATACATTATAATTCAAAGCCAGAAAAACTACATCAAAGTTGGTCTTACTGTTACATAAAGAGAAGCTTCTAAAAATCTTTTGCAATCATATGAAGACCTTTCTGGATGAAAACAGCATCAGCAAAAGGTAATTGAAAAAATACATATCACTTGTAATGCATGGAACCATTTTCCCCCCGAGGCTTCTCTTCCCAACACACAACTCTTTTACTAAAAATTTTCTTTAATTTTTTACTAAGATGGAATGAGTTCTTTGAAATGTTACAGCAAGTTCCTAATACCTAGAGAAGAAGCACATCTGGATTTGAGTTGATCTTTTCATATAGATGTATCCAAACTAAGATTGTTGAATGATTAACATTCCTGAACCTTATAATTCTCTGTAGGTAAAAAGAGTAATGGTGCTTTATTCATTGAGATTTATGATTAATTTTTGCAAATGACATCAAAATCCTGGTCGTGTCTTAAAAAAAGAAATACCTACTGTGTGTATTTATTATGTCTACTGTTTGACTTCGGTCTCTCCCTATTCAGTAAATATAATCTCAACAGCATTAAAATCTATCATCTCCCTCTGCCCAGCAGGGGACTGAAGCAGATGCTGAGACTCACAGCCAAACTTTGGGCAGAGCACAGGGGGTCTTAAGGAGCAGTCTCTGTGTGTGCTTGGGGGCAGGAGGAGTGTTAAAGGACCCAGAGCTCCACAGAGAGACCAACCAAGCCAGCAAATCTGGTACCAGGGGGCCCTGCAGAGACTGATGCACCAACCAAGGACCATGCATGGAGAGAACCTAGAACCCCTGCTCAGATGTAGCCTATAGGCAGATCAGTCTCTGTGTGGTGTGGGTTCTCTAGTAAGGAAAGCAGGAGCTGTCTTTTACATGGACTCTGTTGCCTGTTCCTTGATTACTTCCCTCTGGTGGTGCAGCTTTGCCAGGCCACAGAGGAAGTGGATGCAGCCAGTCCTAATGAGACTTGATAGGCTACAGTCAGATGGTAGGAGAGGAGGGCTCCCTCTTTCTGTCTACTAGGGAATGAGGATGGGGGAAGACAGAGGGAGGGTGGGACTGAGAGGAGTCAAGAGAGGGGGCTGCAGTCAGAATATAAAGTGAATATATATATATATATATATATATATATATATATATATATATATATATTTATCTCCAAATTGAAATGATGAACACAAATTTTAAAATCATTTCACCCAAAGATCTTTGAAGTATTCATAGCCATTCATAAATATAATTAGATTATTTTTATTCAGAATATTGTTATAAAAACATTCAATATTTATAAACAAAAAAGTTTTCTGCTGTAGCAAGATTCACTTTCATCATAGTATATACCTGCTTAGCTTAATTTTTTTTAATTATTCGGTAATTGGATATTTAAAAAAATTCTCTCAAGAAACAAAGTAATAGATTAGCTGCTAAGTGTGATGTTTAATTTTATTCTCAACTTGAGGAAATTTGAAATCACCATAGTAATATGCTTCTGAGTCTATATAAAATGTGTTTTAGAAAAATTGACTAGAGCATAGTAGTCACCCTGCAAGTGGGTATTGCAATTCCCTGGGCTTGGATTGTGGTTTGATGGAAGGAGAAAGCAAGCTAGGCACAGCACACCTTTCCTTTCTGACTGCAGATCAGTGTGACCAGAGGGCTCATGCCTCACTCCTGCCGTCCGAACTTTCCTACCACGATGGAGTATCTCTGAAGCTATGAAATAAAATAAAAACTTCCTTCCATGAATTACTTGTGTCATTTCAGGCATTTTCTCACAGCAAAGAGCATTGCAAGTGTGACACAGTTTCCTATCATGTTATTGAGTTTGTACATCATAGCTCTAGGAAGACATTGGACAGACGTGGCACAAGTTTTAGATCCGGCATTTGCCAGTCTGAAGCATTTCATAGCATGTGACAAGGCTTCTGCTTAAACTCTAACAACATGATCAAAATGTCTTTAAAATAGAATGTTGCTGAAATTATGGCTATAATATCACATCTGTAAACATTTTTTTGTAAAAAATTTAGGTTTCTTAAATGGTAAAACAAAATGACATATAAGTGTCCTGTACTTTCTCTGCCATTTGATCTTACTGGCAAAATTCCCAGTGTCACAGTGGCTTTAAAGATATTAGTCCTACTCTTTGAACCAATGGAACAAAAAGCTTTTACTGTTTCAATCATCTAAAAAAAAGCAGAAGTCAGTTAAATATTCAGTGCTGCTTAAGAATTGATGACCATCTGTAATTCTAATTGGAAAATGATTTCAACTTGAAGCTAATGGGTAATGGTTTTTTTTCTGTAATTGCTCTGGCCTTTGTAAATGCTGACATATAATGCATGATTATTCATTTCTGTCTCTCTGTTGAAGGCTTGGGATGTCTGTTTTCTTGCAGTGTTAATATAGACTGGCATTAGGATGGATGTTTTTAACCTGTCAGTTGCAGAGGTTATTATCTCTTTTATTAATTTTCAAGTGTGACTTCTTTTTGTACAATTTGTTTTCCTTCCCATGATCTCCAAATAGAAAAAAATTAGGAGATTTAAGTGCATGAGAATTCATGCTTACCCTTCTATATTTTGTTATTGATTTTATCGTCACTAAATTGGTGTATATTTATGTTTGTGTTGTAGAAGTTGTTTGTTCTGTGTCTATGTAATACATTGCTATAGAAAATAAGCAATGTCCTGAAAATTTATCTTTTAGAGTACATTTTCCCATCTATTTGTGCTCACTCTATCAGTGTGTGTAGTCAAAAGAAGAAAAGATGTTTTTACAGTTCATTTACCTAGATTAGGGTCCATATGGAGATTCCAAAACTTGAATTTTTTTAAATGATCATTAATAAACCACACACACATACAGGTTTACACTACGTGGGAAACAAAATAACCTATTAAGTCTCTTCTAACTTTATTTGTAAGATAAGCAAGAATTTCTAACTACATTTGATGACCTCGGTGGAGTAAAGTAATTTCCTATTAATTTAGCAGAATTTTGTCATTTAAGATCTCCCGTGCTCATGGATTGGTAGGATTAACATAGTGAAAGTGGTTATCCTGCCAAAAGCCATCTACAGTTCAATGCAATTCCTGTCAAAATACCAACACAATTCTTCATAGATCTTGAGAGAAAAAAATATCAACTTCATATGGAGAAACAAAAAACCCAGTATTTCCAAAATGATCCTGTACAACAACAGATCATCTGGAGGCATCTCTATCCCTGATCTCAAGCTGTACTGCAGAGCAATAGTAATAAAAACGGCATGGTATTGGCATAGAAATAGAATAGTGGATCAATGGAACCGAATAGAAGACCCAAAATTAAACCCACATACCTATGGATATTTGATTTTTGACAAAGAAGCCAAAACCATTCAGTGGAAAAAAAGACAGCATCTTCAACAAATGGTGCTGGTCCAACTGGATGTCTACATACAGAGAAATGAAAAAAGATCCATATTTATCACCCTGCACAAAACTAAAGTCCAAGTGGATCAAAGATATCAACATAAAACCAGATACACTAAATCGGTTAGAAGAAAAAATGGGTAAGACATTGGGACTCATTGGCACAGAAGACATCTTCCTGAACAGAACACCAACAGCACAGGCTCTAAGAACAACAATCGATAAATGGGACCTTATGAATCTGAAAAGCTTCTGCAAAGCAAAGGACATAGTAATCAAAACAAAATGACAGCCTACAGACTGGGAAAGGATCTTCACCAGCCCTACATCTGACAGAGGGCTGATATCCAAAATATATAAAGAACTAAAGAAGTTAAAAAGCAGCAAATTAAGCAATCCGTTTAAAAAATGGGATAAGAGCTAAACAGAGAATTCTCAGTAGAGGAATACAGAATGGCAGAGAAACACTTAAATGCTCAACATCCTTAGCCATCAGAGAGATGCTAATCAAAATGTCCCTGAGATTTCACCTGACACCCACCAGAATGTCTAAGATCAAAAACTCAAAAGACAACACATGCTGGAGAGGTTGTAGAGAAAGGGGAACCCTCCTCCACTGCTGGTGGGAATGCAAACTTGTACAACCACTTTGGAAATATAAATCTGGCGCTTTCTCAGACAATTAGGAATAGTGTTTCCTCAAGATCCAGCCATACCACTCCTAGGCATATATCCAACAAAGGCTCAAGTACACAACAAGGACATTTGCTCAATCATGTTTGTAGCAGCTTTATTTGTAATAGCCAGAACCTGGAAACAACCCAGATGGAGGAATGGATAAATAAATTGTGGTACTTTTACACAATGGAATACTACTCAGCAATTAAAAACGAGGAAATCATGAAATTTGCAGGCAAATGGTGGGACCTAGAAAAGATCATCCTGAGTGAGGTATCCCAAAAGCAGAAAGACACACATGGTATATACTCACTTAATAGTCCTATAAGTCAGGATAAATATACTGAAATCTATCCACCTAAAGAAGATAAACAAGAAAGAGGACCCAGGGTACGATGATTAATCCTCACTTAGAAAGACAAATAGGATGGACATTGGATGTAAGAGCAAACAAGTAACAGGACAGGAGCCTACCACAGAGGGCCTCTGAAAGACTCTACCTAGCAGTGTATCAAAACAGATATTAAGATTCATAATCAAACCTCTGGCAGAATGCAGGGAACAAAAAAACGGGGTGGAGGGAGTTAATACGACCTGGAGTGGACAGGAGTTCCACAAGGACCAAATATATCTGGGCACAGGAGTCTTTTATGAGACTGTTTCTCCAAACAAGGACCAATGTATGGATGCAACCTAGAGCTCCTGCTCAGATGTAGGCCTTGGTAATTTAGTATCCAAGTGAGTACCCTAAAAGGGGAACAGGGACTGTTTCTGACATGAACTCGATGGTAGGCTCTTTGATCTCCCACCACCCCTGGGAGAAGCAGCCTTGCTAGGACACAGAGGAGGACTTTGCAGCCAGTCCTGAAGATACCTGATAAATCAGTATCAGATGGAAGGGAAGGAGGTTCTCCCTTATCAGTGGACTTGGAAAGGGGCAGGGAGGAGATGAGGATGGGAGGGTGGGATTGGGAGGGAATGAGGGAGTGGGATACAGCAGGGATACAAAGTTAACAAACTGTAACTAATATTAAAAAAATAAAAATTAAAAAATAGTTTGACATCTTTTCCAGAAATAAATGTGAAAGTGTTGGCACACTTACCAAGCCAACATATAAGAAATTTTACATTTTCTTGCATTACTTATAAAATGTGTTTTCTTATAATGTTTAAATTAATAGTTGTAATAGTCCAGAAACTTTGTGATGCAGAGAAAAAAAGAAAAAGAGTAAGGGAAACCTTATCCAAGTCAATGCTAGTGGTGCTGTTTTCCTTACTTACATGCCTTCCCAGAACTTACTTTGTTAAAGATCAGACACAAGTGATGAATGTTTCTTATATATGAATATCATGAACATGATTTTCAATATGAAAATAAGAATCCTTTCTAAGCTTTCTGTTTTTTATGCTAACTTATGCCATCTAATTTTGTAAATACACAGGGAACATGGCAGCAGAATCACACATATTGGTGTAAATCTTTACGGAAAGAAGACTCCAAACCTACAATGACTCTCCACTGAAAAAAATTAAAATGAAAACTTTTCTAAACTTTAATCTGGGCTTGGTGGTACAGCTCTGTAATTTTATCTACTCAGGAGGCTGAGACAGTTCAACATCTTCCTAGCCTACTGAGAAAGTTTAAATTTAGCTTGGTCAACTTAGGAAGACTCTACTGTAAAAGGACTAGGGACATAGCTCAGGAGGGGACTACTTGCTAAGTACATGAAACATGTTAACGCTAGTAGCAATTTAAAATAAAACAAAATAAAATGAGAAGGAGATTCCTATCACATTTGAAAGTTTTCTACTGCCTCCCTGCACCAAGCAATCATTGACTTCTTTCCCTCAGTACATATTTATTTAATACAAAATTTTATATAACTGGAATCAAACAATATATACATTTTAAAGATTTTTTTAAATTTTATTGTTTTCTGTGTATAAGTCCTGCCGTCATCCATGTGTGTGTGTACCATGAATGTTCCTGGTGCCAGCAGAGGACAGAAGAAGACATTTGATACCCTGAGACTGGAGTTACAGACATTTCTGAGCCACCCTGTGGGTGCTGGGAGTCAAACTACAGTCCTCAGCAAGAATAATAAAAGTGCTCCTAATCACTAATCACTGAGAAACTGAACTCCACTATGTTCTTTTTAAAATATGTCTTTTTGTTCATTTGGCATAGTCGTTGTGATTAACTCTTGTTAAACACAGACTCAATTTGATGACTGAGGTTTATTCTACTGTAAGTATATTCCAGCTTGCCTATTCAATTATTTATTGATAGACAATTATTACAGATTACATAAGTATTATTATTTATCACATACTCCCCTTAATTCTTAGATTATAACTAACTTTCTTACTCAGTTATTCACATTCAGTTTTTCTTTCTCCAACAAGCTAAATATAATACTATATCAACATTCAGCATTTGTATCTTTTAAAGGCAGTACTGTTCATTGTGGAGCTGAAGAGTGGGAATGATTAATTTTGCTTTCTCATATAATTTACTATAGTTGCCTGAAATTTCCCATCTGTTCTTTGTATGTGTGGTATGCAGATAGTAATATACATGTGTGCTGTGCATATGTGTGGAGGTCAGAGATGGAAATTAGGTGTCTTTCTCAGTCACTTCTACCTTTGTGTGTGTGATACAGTGTTTCACTGAACCTGAAGATGACTAATTCACCTAAAAAAAGCCTAATCAGCCAGCTTCAGGGATCTTTCTGACCTGCTCTAACTCCATCTCCACAATGCTGAGACTACGGACATACATGTTCTTGCATACAAGTTTTTTTCTCCTTTTATTTATTTACTTTTTAATTTATTACAATTTATTCAATTTTGATACCAGCTGTAACTCCCTTCCTTGTTCCCTCCCAAACCATCCCTTATTCCTTCTTTTCCTCCCATTAACCTCCCCAAGACCACTGATAGGGGAGGTCCTTCTCCCCGATCTGACCCTAGCTTATTAGGTCTCATCAGGACTGGCTGTATTGTCTTCCTCTGTGGCCTGGTAAAGCTGCCTCCTCCTCAGATGAAGGTGATAAAAGAATCAGCCACTGAGTTCATATCAGAGACAACCCCTGTTCCCCTTACTAGGGACCCACTTGGACCCTGAGATACCATGGGCTACATCTTTGCAGGAGGTCTATGTCCTCTCCATGCATGATTCTTGGTTGGAGTATCAGTCTCAGAAAAGACACCTGGACCCAGGTATTTTGGTTCTGTTGCTCTCCTTGTGGAGCCCCTGTCCCCTCCAGATCTTTCTATCTCACCTCCCCCCACCCTTTTTTTAAAAATGAGATTCCCTGCATTCAAAGCCATAAAGTTTGGCTTTGAGTCTCAACATCTGCTTCAATACCCTGCTGGGTAGATTCTTGACGTCAGAAGACAAAGAAAATGGGGAAGAGGACAGGAGCCTACCACAGAGGGCCTATGAAAAACTCTATCCAGCAGTACAGGTTTTTACATGAATACTGGCATGTCAAAACCCTCATGTTTGAGTGTGAATCACTTTGCTGACTGAGCTACCTCCAAATCCTCTATTTGTTTGTTCTTATGCAGACTTAAAGTTATGTCTCAGTATCCAGAAGCCACTCAGTACCACTTTGTAAAACATAAAGCAGACTAAGTGATCTTTCATTTGCACTTCACTATAATGCAAAAAAGGAAAAAAATCCCTCTAAGAGATTTATCTGCAAATGAAATCAGGATATTTCTTTGCTGTTTAGGCAGTTGATATACTTTGTATGCTATTGCTGTAAACATTTCTTTTGCTTCCCACTTGGATCAAGACACCACATCCATGCTTTTTATTGCTGTCTATACTGAGGGAAGACAAACCTAGAAGGGTAAATACACATGAAGATGAAGAGATTATTATTTGTATACCAGAAAACTTTAATTCAGTCAACCTGTATTGGAGAGAAAATCTCACTGAGAATTGTTTTTAGTCTTGTGGGAGACATCATCCTGTTGTCTTGTAAATTCAGATGTTACAGCATAACAGTATAGTTTCTGCAGCTTCTTTTTTTAGTTTATTTTTTTATTAATTAGTTTATTCATTTTGAATCCCAGCTGTAGGCCCACCCTTGTCCCCTCCCAACCCCACCCTCCCTCCCTCTTCTCTTCCCATGCCCCTCCCCAAGTCCCCTGATAAGGAGGTCCTCCTCCCCTTCCAACTGACCCCAGTCTATCAGGTCTTATCCAGTGTGGCTGCATTGCTTTACTCTGTGGCCTGGTAATGCTCCACAGCTTCTTTATAACCAATCTTTCACTTCTAAAACGTTTTAGCAGATCCTTCTGATTTTTTATGTTCTACATTTTTTTTTAAATAATAATGGTCATGCATCTTGCATGTCTGTAAAATAGGGAGATACTGTTCCTTTAATTATTCCTCTCTCAGGCCTCTGAAAGGCTCTGCCCTGCAGACTATCAAAGCAGATGCTGAGACTTATGGCCAACTGTTGGGCAGAGAGCATGGAATCTTATGAAAGAAGTGGGAAATAGTAAGATCTGGAGAGGACAGGAACTCCATAAGGAGAGCAACAGAACCAGAAAATTTGAACACAGGGAACTTCCCAGAGACTCACACTCCAACCAAGTACCATGCATGGAGATTACCTAGAACCCCTGCACAGATGTAGCCCATGGCAGTTCAGTGTCCAAGTGGGTTCCATAGTAATGGGAAGAGGGACTGCCTCTGACATAAACTGATTGGCCTGCTCTTTGATCACCTCCCCCTGAGGGGGAAGTAGCCTTACCAGGCCACAGAAGATGACAATGCAACCACTCCTGAGGAGATTTGATAGACTAAGATCAGAAGGAAGGAGAGGGGGACCTCCTCTATCAGTGGACTTGGGGAGGGGCATGCGTGAAGAAGGGGGAGGGAAGGTGGGATTAGGAGGGGAGGAGGGTTTATGGGGGGATATAAAGTGTAACTAATAAAAGTTAAAAAAATTATTCCTCTTTCATGCAAAACTACGTTTATTTCCTGAAGCTTTGTAGTGTTTTCATCATTAATGACTTTCATCATCTTCTCCCAATTCCACCCTCCCTTCCTCTTCTCCCCCTGTGCCCCTCCCCTAGTCCACTGATAGGGGAGGTCTTCCTCCTCTTCTATTTGACCCTAGCCTATCAAGTGTCATCAGGACTGGTTGCATTGTCTTCCTCTGTGGCCTGAGGGTGAGGTTATCAGAGAGACTGTCACTGAGTTCATGTCAGAGACAGCCCCTGCTCTCCTTATTAGGGAACCCATTTGGAGACTGAGTCTATGGGCTATATCTGAGCCTGGGTTTTAGGTCCTCTCCATACATTGTGTTTAGTTTTAATATAGTTTTTTTAAATTGCATGTACATATTTTTAATTTAAATTTTATCTGCATTTATATTTCATTTTATTTTTATTGATTTATTATTTATTACAATTTATTCACTTTGTATCCCAGCTAGAGCCCTCTCCCTGGTCTCCTCAGAGTCCCACCCTCTGTTCCTCTTCTCTCCCTATGTCCACTTATAGGGGAGGTCCTCCTCCCTTACTATCTGATCCTAAGCTATCAGATCTCATCAGGACTGGCAGCATCCTCTTCCCCTGTGGCCTGGCAAGGCTGCCCCCACCCCCAGGGGCAAATGATCAAAGATCCAGCCACTGATTTCATGTCAGAGACAGCCCCTGCTCCCCTTACTAAGGAACCCACTTGGAACTCAGCTGCCTATGGTCTATATTTGAGCAGGGGGTGTAGGGTCCTCTCCATGCACAGTCCTTGGTTGACACATCAGTCTCTGCAGAGCCCCTTCGACCCAATATTTTGGTTCTGTTCTCCTTGTGGAGTTCCTGTTTCCTCCAGGTCTTTCTCCCCCTTCTTCCATAAGATTCCCTGAACTCTGCCCAAAGCTTGACTATGAGTCTCAGCATCTGCTTCAATATCCTGCTGGATAGATTCTTTCAAAGGCCCTCTGTGGTGGGCTCCTGTCCTGTTGCCTGTCTTTTCCCACTTCTGATTGATGATTAATCAGTCATCAATTAATCATCTTCCCTAGGGTCCTCCTTGTTGTTTAACATAGTTTTTTTTTTTTTTAAGAAATAGATTTTCTACTTGGAATCATAAACTCAGCTCTTACAGAACCTAACCAAGTATATACAATTGTGTATGGGGAAAATAGACTGTTAAACTGAAGAATTGTATGGCTTGTTAGAAGCACTTGTGCTGATTAGTTTTATCAACTTTACACAAACTAGAGTCATCTATGATGAAGGAACCTCAGCTGAAGAACTCTTCCATAATATTGGCCTGTGAGAATGTCTGTCAAGAACATTCTGTTGATTAATGATTGATGTGGGAGGGTCTAACCCACTGTTGGAAGTCCCACTGCTAGCCTGTGTTGTAAAGTTGTAAAATAACTAGGTCAGAGAGAGTGTGTGTGTCAGGAAGCAGTGCTGCTCCATGATTCTGTGTTGGGTCAGACATCTAGTTTTCTTCCCTGAGGACACTTGATGAAGGACTGTAACCTTAATGTGAAGTAAGCTCTCTCCTTCCTAAGTTGTTTTGGTCACAGCAACAGAAATTAGGGAAACACTCAAAATTAAAAATATATTTAAAAATACATGAAGGTAAGTATGGCTGTTTGAATAAAAGTGGTCCACATAGACTCATATATTTGAATGTTTAGGGAGTGTCACTATTTGAAATTATTAGGTGATATGGCATTGCTGGAATGGGAGTGGCCTTGCTGAAGGAAGTATGTCACTGAAGGTCGGCTTTGAGGTTTCAGAAGCCAGGCCCAATAATTTCTCTTTCTGCCTGTGGATCTGAATATAGAACTCTCAGCTACTTCTCTTGCATTATGTCTGCCTGCCACTATGCTTCCTGCCAGTGGACCAAACTGCTGAAAATGTAAGCAAGTCCCAATTAAATGTTTTATTTTATAAGAGCTGCCATGTTCATGGTGTCTCTCCACATCACCTAAGCCAGTAAGAATTAAAACTTTAGCAGCGTCTCCTGACTAGGTTATAATTCTGGCTTTTAGGAAGACTAAGATGAGGAAAAACAATCATGCCTTGCCAAGACTATGAGGTGAGTTCAAGGGCTAGATTGGGCAATTCAGCACGGTCCTATTTCAAAATTAATTAAATGTATGAACAACACTGTGACTAGAGCTCAATGATAGAGTGCCTGCCTAGCATGAATGAGGTCCTAGATTTAATACAATATTTCACAATAAATAAATAAATATTCTAAAATATTTTAATTTTAAACCAAGTGTCAAGCCATCATCAATTTAATGTCTATTTTATGAACAGGTGGGTAACTTCTCAGATGTTCACAGCCAAAGCAACAGCATAGTGTATCCTCCACCTAATTCTCCATCAAAACCTGCTGAAGTTTCTGACTTTCTTTTCCTCTCAAAACTATTTTTCCTTGTGTAGCTGTTTTTTGTTTTGTTTTGTTTTTTTGTCTGTTCTTACCCCCTTCTTGCATAAATCATCTTATAAACCTTGGACCTAGCTGGTGACCAATAATAATAATAATAATAATAATAATAATAATAATAATAATAATAATTGTGGTGAACACAATTTTTATTTTCATTTTCAGAAACCTTTGAGAATTTTGGCTCACCTATAAAACATATAGATAATACTGCTTATTTGTTATTCATAGTCTTCTGCCATGGAAACCTGTTTGCTTTCCCAGCCTTATTTCTAAGGACTCTAGCTCTTTATGTGTCTCAATTCCTTAAGGTTCCCTACCATGAAGCCTAAAGGAACAGGCTCTTCATCCTAGCCTAGTCTTCTGTGCTTCTTTCACTTTCTTAAATAATCATCAAATACTGCATTTGTTTAATAAATATGAGGTGAGTTTCAATTTTGGTACCAAGTTGTAAGAAACTAAGTTCAAGGATTGCTCTTTAACAACTTAATGCAGCCAGCCCTGATGAGGACTGATAAACTAGGGTGAGATGGAAGGGTAGGAGGACCTCCCCTATCAGTGGACTTAGAGAGGGGCAGGGAGGAGATGAGGCAGGGTTGGTGGGGATTGGGAAGGAATGGAGGAGGGGGCTACAGCTGTGATACAAAGTGAATAAACTGTAATTAATATAAAATGAAAATTTGAAAAAAAAAATAAAAATGTTATTGGGCTTAAAAAAAACGAAAAAAGAACGTGTGCACATTTGTACGTCTGTACTCATTTATAGGTGTATCAAAATTATGTTATAAATCCTAGATATACATAATAAAAAGAAGTAAGTGCATATAAAAATACACATAATAAAATCTTTTTCACACAGAATATAAACTAACTGGGGAAAAAATAATCAACTGCCACATGGTGCTTATGTATTTTTTTTCTAAATCCTGGACTTGCTTTGCAGACCAGGCTAACCCCGAACTCATGGAGATCTGCCTGACTGGCTCCCTGAGTGCTGGGAGGTGTGCATCACTATGACTGGCTGTGTTTATGTCTTTTTAAAATATTAAAATTACAAGTACAAAAGGCACACTTTTATCACACAGGTGGCTCGAGATGTCTTATTCTATCATATGGCTGATGGGTATGAAAAAAACAAAACCAGAAACAAACAAACAAAACAAAACAAAGCAAAATAAAACAAAACCAAGAAATAGGTTCAGAAGTTGTTTTCCACAGTTTACGTTTTACTCTGAAGGGCATTTTGATTATTTTGGGCTCTTCCCTATCACACAAATTTGATATATAAATTCTTGTTTTGTCAGCTACATACTATGCACATTTTTCAGTTCTCAATTTAAAATGAACTTGCAAACACAGGAAATAAACATTCCTTGACATTTTTAAAGGACTATGCCTAAAAAAAATTCACAGTTATGCATCAGTAAAGTATGAAATATTCCACATGCAGTTCACTTAGCGTTAAAAAAATGAATAAGTTAAATAAGCTTCCCACCATGACAATAAAGAACTACACCTCTGAAACTCTAAGTAGCCCCAGCTAAATGTTTTTCTTATTAAGAGTTGCTGTGGTCACAGTGTCTCTTCACAACATTAGAAACTCTAAGACAATGATTTTAAAAACAAACTCTGAGTTGAATTATTGGAGGCATAACCTTGTTGGAGGAAGTGTGGAGGTGGGCTTTGAGGGAAATGTGGAGGTGGGCTTTGAGGTTTCCGAGCTTCTGTCATCCCCAGGGTCACTTACCCTGCTGCCTGCTGTTCCAGAGGTAGAACTGCTCCTTCTTAATAATAATGTCTGCTGGAGCTGACATGGCTTCCCACCGTGATGAATACTGACTAAGCCTCTCAAACTATAAGCCAAACCCAATCAAATATCTTTGTTCTTTATTTTTCATTTTTTTTATTTTTTAAATCTTTTTTTAAATTTTTATTTATTTATTTATTACAATTTATTCACTTTGTATACCCTCTACAGCCCACTCCTTCATCTCCTCCCAGTAAGCCTATACCTTTTCCCTAGTCCCCTGATAGGGGAGGATCTTCTCCCCTTCTATCTGACCCTAGCTTTCAGGTCTCATTAAGACTGGATGAATCATCTCTCTCTGTGGTCTGGCAAGGCTATAATCCCCAGGGGAAGATGATCAAAGAGCCATCCACTGAGTTCATGTCAGAGACAGCCTATGTACCCCTTGCTAGGGAAACAACTTGGAAACTGAGTAGCCAATGGGCTTCCTTTGAACTGGGGGTCTAGGTCCTCTCCATGCATGGTCCTTGGTTGGAGTATGGGTCTCTGCAGGGCCACCTGGACCCTGGCATTTTGGTTCTGTTGTTCTCCTGTGGAGTTCCTGTTCCCTCCAGCTCTTTCTATCTCCCTCTTTTTTCCAAAAGGATTCCAGCACTCTGCCCAAAATTTGGCTATGAGTTTCAGTATCTCCTTCGATACCCTGCTGGGTAGAGGTCCTCTGTGAAAGGCTCCTCTTCTATTCTTGTCTTCCCCTACTTTCGATGTCTATTCTCTTTACCCTTATGAACAAAGATTAGCATCTTCTCTAGGGTCCTCTTTGTTGTTTAGCTTCTTTAGGACTATAGATTTTATTTTATCCTGTATTATATGGCTAATATCCACTTATAATTGAATATATACCATGTGTGTCTTTCTGCTTCTAGGTTACCTCACTCAGGATGATCTTTTCTAGTACCCACAATTTGCCTGCAAATTTTATGATTTCCTTGTTCTTAATTGCTGAGTAATATTCCATTGTGTAAATGTACCACACTTTTTGTATTCATTCCTCTGTTGAAGGACATCTAGGTTGTTTCCAGATTCTGGCTATTACAAATAAAACTTCTATGAACATAGTTGAGCAAATGTCCTTATTGAATGGTTGGGTATATTTTGGGTATATGCCTAGGAGTGGTATAGCTGGATCTTGAGGTAGCACTATTCCTAATTTTCTGAGAAAGTGCCAGATTGATTTCCAAAGTGGTTTATAAGGTTACATTCCCAGCAACAGAGGAGGGTCCCCCTTTCTCCATATACTCTCCAGCATGCATCATCCCTTGAGTTTTAGATCTTAGCCATTCTGATGGGGGTGAGGTGATATCTCAGGGTTGTTTTGATTTGTATTTCCCCAATGACTAAGGATGTTCAGTTTCTTTAAGTGTTCTCTGTCATTAGATATTCCTCTGTTGAGAATTCTCTGTTTAGCTTTGTACCCCATTTTTTAATTGGATTACTTGGTTTGTTGGTGTTTAACTTCTTGAGTTCTTTATATATTCTGGATATTAGACCCCTGTCAGATGTAGGGTTGGACAAAAACAAAACAAAACAACAACAAAAAACAAAAAAACATTACATTGAATAATAAAACATTAACATTGAATAAAACATTACATTGAATAAAACATTACATTGAATAAAACATTAACATTGAATAAAAAGTAAATCTATTATATATATATATAATTATATATATATAATTTTAGTTTCTTTGAAAAACAATTGTGGGTAATAAAAGTGTCATTTCTATTACACTAAAAATTTTCTTTGTTATTAAGAGTGATCATGTGATCATGGGGTCTCTTCACAGCATTAGAAACCTCAACTAAGACAATGCTTTTAAAACAAAATCTGACTTGTCTGTAAAACATATTTCAGAACAAAATGCAATTTTGCTGTAGTAATACCATGTCAATGCTTCCTGACAAAAGACAAATGTGGTTATTACTTGACTGTTTCTTGCCATGGTAAAGGTTTAGAGTTCACAAAATTACTCTTCTTTACATGTCAAAACAGTAAGTTGATGGTACATTTTTAAAAGCTGAAGCAATTTTTAAAAATCTGGTTGCAATGATAGATAACCCAAGTATGTTGAGTTATAAATAAGGAAAAACACTATTGACATTTTAAAAGCACCTCTATTTTTTCTTTTCTCTCCTTTATTTATTTTATTCACTTTACATCCTTGTAGCCCATTCCCTCCTCCTCTCACAGTCCCACCCTCTCTACTATCCCCTCACCTTTCCCTTGGAAAAGGGGAGCTCCCTTTCCCATTCATTCTACCTCATCAAATTACATCAAGACTGAACCTGTCCTCTTCCCCTGTGGCCTGTCAAGGCAGTCCCGCCAGGGGAGAGTGATCTAAATGCTAGCAGTTGAGTCCATGTCTGATGCAGGTCCCACTTCCCTTACTAGAGGACCCACTTGAAGCCTGAGCTGCCCATCTGCTACATCTTTGTAGGGGGCTTAGGTCCAGTTCATGCATGGTCCTTGGTCAATACTTATGTGTCAGCAAACCACTTTGGGTCCTGGTTATTTGGTTCTGTTATTTTTCTTGTGGAGCTCCTGTCACTTCTGGGTACTTTTTTCTTTCCTCCCACTATTCCCCAAGGCTCCCTATGCATCAACCAATGTTTGGCTGTGAGTATCAGCATTTGATTTGAGGAACTGCTGAGCAAAGACTCTCAGAGGACAACTCTGTCAGGCTACTATCTGCATTGTAGTAGAGTATGGTTCATTGTGTCAGGAGTTGGCACTGTGTGATAGATGGGTCTTTGGTTGAGCCAGACATTGGTTGGATACTCCCTCTAGCTCTGCTCTATCTGCTCTACCTTTAAAATTCTGTACTAAAACCATCTGTACTAAAACTTGGGTTCTTTTTGGTTGGGAGACTTTTGATGGCTGCTTCTATTTCTTTAGGGGTTACAGGACTGTTTAAACTGTTTAGCTGATCTTTATTTAGCTTTGTTAGATGAAATCTATTAAAAAAACATTTCTTTTAGATATCATAATTTTGTGAAATATAGGCTTTTGAGGTAAGACCTAATGATTTTTTGGATTTCCTCAGTGTCTGTTGTTATGTCCCTCTTTTGTTTCTGATCTTGTTAATTTGGATACTCTCTCTCTGCCTTTTAGTTAGTTTGGCTAAGGGTTTTTCTCTCTTGCTGATTTTCTCAAAGACCATCTCTTTGTCTCACATTCTCTGTATTGTTCTCTTTGTTTTAGGTTATTGATTTCAGTCCTGAGTTTGATTATTTTGTCATCTACTCCTCTTCTGTGTGTTTGCTTCCTTCTCTTCTAGAGCTTTCCAGTGTGCTGCTAAGTTACTAGTATGGGATTGCTCCAGGTTTTTATTAAGACACTTAGTGCTATGAGCTTTCCTCTTAGCATTGCTTTCATTGTGTCCCATAAGTTTGGGTGTGGTTTACTTTCGTTTTTATTGAATACTAGCAAGGCTTTAATTTCTTTCTTTACTTCCTCCCTGACACAGTTGTTTGGTTTCCATGAGTTTATAGGTTTTCTGTTATTCTCTTTGTTATTGAGTTCAAGCTTTAATCCATGGTAGTCAGGGTTTACTCTCTCGGCTGTGCTCACTCTTTCTGACTGGGCCAGGCTCCTGAGAAGCAGGTGGAAAGACCTTTGAGAACTTTTCAGAAGACATCTATGGAAGGGTCCTATCCTGTCTCCTCTCTTCATACATGTCCGGTATCTATTCTATTTGCCCTTCTGAATGAAAATTAAGCATTCTCCCTAGGGTTCTCCTTGTTACTTATCTTCTTTGGGTCTGTGGATTGTAGTATGTTTATCCTGTATTGTATGGCTAATATCCACTTATAAGTGATCTTATGCATGTTTCTGAGTCTGGATTACCTCACTCTGTATGATCTTTTCCAGAGCCATGAGGATGTTGATCATTTTTAAGTGCTTCTTGCCACTCAATATTCCTCCGTTGAGAATTCTGTGTTTAGCTCTATAGCCCGTTTTTATTTGGATTATTTTGTTTGTTGGTGTTTAATTTCTTGAGCTCTTTATATAGTCTAGATTTTAGCCCTCTCTTGGATGTGGGGTTGGTGAAGATCTTTTCCCCATCTATAGGCTGTTGTTTTGTTCGATTGACAATGTCTTTTGCCTTACAAAGCTGTGCAGTTTCATCAGGTCCCATTTATTAATTGTCAATCTTAGAGTCTGAGCTGATGGCGTTCTCTTCAGAAAGTTGTCTCCTGTGTCAGTGAGTTTAAGGCTTTTCCCCACTTTTTCTTCTAACAGATTTAGTGTCTCTGATTTTATGTTGAGGTCTTTGATCCACTTGGGCTTTAGTTTGTGCAGGGTGATAAATATGGATCTATTTTCATTTTCTTTATCCAGTTAGACCAGCACCATTTGCTGAAGATGCTATCTTTTTTCCATTGTATGATTTTTGCTTCTTTGTTAAAAATTAAGTGTCTCTAAGTGTGTGGGTTTATTTCGGGGTGTTCAATTTGATTTCATTGATCCCTCAGTCTGTTTCTATGCCAGTACAGTGAAATTTTTATTATTGTTGATCTATAGTACAGCTTGAGATCAGGGATGGAGAAACCTCCAGAAGATCTTTTATTGTATAGGATTGTTTTTGCTATGCTGGGTTTTCTTCCATATGAAGTTAAGCATTCTTCTTTCTGGGCTTATAAAGAATTGAGTTGCTTTTTGATGGGAATTCCATTGAATCTATAGATTGTTTTTTGTTAAGATGGCCATTTTTTTTTTTTTTACTATGTTAATCCTATAGATCCATGAGCATGAGAGATTTTGGATCTTCTGATATCTTCTTCTTTCTTTAGAGACTTGAAATTTTTTTTTCATAAAAGTCTTTCACTTGTTTGGTTTTGTGGCTATTGTGAAGGGTGTTCTTTCCCTAACACTTCTCAGCTCACTTGTTTTTGTATACAAGAGGACTATTGATTTTTTTCTTTTAGTTAATTTTATATCCTGCCACTTCACTGAAGGAGTTTATCAACTGTAGGAATTCCCTGGTAGAATTTTTGGGATCACTTATATATACTATCATATCATCTGTGAATAGTGATACTTTGACTTCATACTTTCCAATTTGTATCCCTTTCATCTCCTTTAGTTGTCTTATTGCTCTAGCTAGGGATTCGTGTACTATAGTGAGATATGGAGAAAGTGGGCGGCCTTGTCTTGTCTATGATTTTAGTGGTATTGACTTAAGTTTTGCTTTATTTAGTTTGATGTTGACTCCAGGCTTGCTGTATATTGCCTTTACTATGTTTAGTTATGTGCCTTGTATCCCTGATCTCTTCAAGACTTTTAACATGAATGGATGTTGGATTTTGTCAAATGCTTTTTCGGCATCTAAGGAGATGATCATGCAGTTTTTGTCTTTCAGTTTGTTTATATGGTGGATTACATTGATAGATTTCTGTATATTGAACCACCTCTGCATGCCTAGAATGAATCATGGTGAATGATATTTTTGATGTGCTCATGGATTTGGTTTGTGAATAGTTTATTGAGTATTTTTATATTAATGTTCATAAGGGAAATTGGTCTGAAACTCTCTCTTTGTTTGTTTTAGGTATCAAGGTGATTGTGGCATCATTGAATAATTTTGGTAATGTTTCTTCTGCTTCTATTTTGTGGAATAGTTTGAAGAGTACTGGTATTAGTTCTTTTTTAAAGGTCTGGTAGAATTCTGTTTTGAAATTTAGTTCTGGGCTTTTTGTGGTTGGGGGATTTTGATGACTGCTTCTGTTTCCTTAGGGGATATAGGACTATTTGCTTTGTATATCTGATCTTAATTCAACTTGGTAAGTGGAAAAAATTTGCCCATTTCATTTAGAGTTTCAAATTTTGTGTTATATAGGCTTTTGAAGTAAGACTTAAGGTTTGTTTGGATTTTCTCAGTGTCTCTTGTTTTGTCCCCTTTTTGTATTTCTGATAGTGTCTCTCTTGCCTTTTAGTTAGTTTGGCTAAGAGTTTGTCTACCTTGTTGATTTTCTCAAAGAACCAGCTCTTCGTTTCTTTGATTCCTTGAATTGTTATTTTTGTTTTCAATTTATTGATTTCAGCCCTATGTTTGATAATTCCCAGCTGTCTACTTCTTTTGGATGTGTCTTGTTTTTCCCCCTAGGGCTTTCAGATGTGCTGTTATGTATCTTCTATGTGATGTCTCTAATTTCTCTTTTTTTAACTTATTTATTTTTTATTCTTTATTACAGTTTATTCACTTTGTATCCCAGCTGTAGCCCCCTCTTCCCCTCCTAATCATGATCTCCCTCACTCTTTTCCTCCCATGCCCCTCCCCAAGTCCACTGATAGGGGAGGACCTCCTCCCCTTCCTTCTGCTCCTAGTCTAACAGGTCTCATCAAAACTGGCTGCATTGTCTTCCTCTGTGGCCTGGTAATGCTGCCCCACCTCCTCAGGGGGAGGTGATCAAAGAGCCAGCCACTGTGTTCATGTCAGAGACAGTCCCTGTTCCTCTTACTGGGGAATCCATGTGGACACTGAGCTGCCATGGCCTACATCTGCAAAGGGGTTCTAGGTTATCTCCATTAATGGTCCTTGGTTTGAGTATCAGTTTCAGAAAAGACCCCTGGGCTTAATTGGTTCTGTTGCTCTACTTGTGGAGGTCATGTTCCCTCCAGGTCTTTCTGTCTCACCCCTCTTTCATAAGATTATCTGCACTCTGCCCAAAGTTTGGCTATGAATCTCATCATCTGCTTTGATTCCCTGCTGGGCAGAGTCTTTCAAAGGCCCTCTGTGGTAGGCTCCTGTCTTCTCTAAGTTCTCTCTCCAGGATTTCCTCAGTTTGAGCTTTCTTTATTCTTTCAATTTCCATCTTCAGATATTGCACCATTTCATTGATTTCCTTCACTTGTTTATGTTTTCCTGCATTTCTTTAAATGATTTGTTCAATTCCTTCAACTGTTTCTTTGCATTTTCCTTTGCATATTTCTTTGAGTGATTTATTCATTTCCTCTCTATAGGCCTCTCTAAAGGCCTCAGTCTGTTTGAATGTATCTTCCTGTATTTCTTTACAGATTTTATTCATTTCTTTTATTATCATCTTCTTAAGCATAGATTTAAGGTAATTTTCTCGTGTTTCAGTTGTGTTAGGGGATCCAGGGCTGCTTGCTTTGGGATAACTGGATTCTGGGGATGCCACATTGTTCTAGATTTTGTTGATTATTTATGCTTGCCTTTAGCTATCTGGTTGTCTCTGGAGTTGGCTAGTCGTTTTTGGTGCCTCCTGGAGTTCTGAGGGTGGGCATGTGGGAAGAGCCTTGGGAAGGAGGCTGGATGTTTCTGAAGGAAGCCTCCTGAGATCGGTGGGTATGGTCTCCAACTGTCAGGTGGTTCTCAGGGACTTGTCCAAGGTTCTCCTCAGAAGTATGACACTGTAGACCACTTGAGTCCTCAGGTGCCCAGGGGCTCTCTTCTCACCAATGGAAGTCCCAGTAACAGCTGTCCCACCCCTGATTTTCTTGCTCTGAGGTTAATGAACTATAGCTGCCCAGACACTGTGTTCAGACACTGTGCTTGCTTGGTAGAACCATTGAGAACCATTGAGCCCAGAGGTCTGACTGATCTCCCTAGGGAGATGGGTTGATCCTTAGATTGGGCATTTGGGGCTATTGCTATGGCTCCAGGGCTTCAGGAGGTTAGACGTTGGAGCTGGATGCCGTGATACCCAGAAGGTATTCAAGGGTTGGTGAGAGCAGTGTGCAAGCATGTGGCTAGACACTGGAGAGCATGTAGACAGGCACCTAGGAACTTTTCCAGGGATTATCCAGGTGACCTGATGTCATACTGGTTTGTTTCCCTCACTGTAGGGTCTCTTCTTGACTGGGAAACACAGATGCTGGTATGTTTGGGCCCACAGTTAGGTCTGTCTGCAGCTGTGCAGTTAATGTTATCCTGCTGATCAGACCAGTGTGTGATCCGTGCTGCCAGCATGGATCTCTGAAACTCTTGTCCTTCTTAACATATATAAGCATAGTTCTCCTACCCAACCATCAAGGAAACCTTTCTCTGCAACAGACAATGACCAGTACAGAAAATCATGACCGATCAAAATGAAGAATTGTGGAACCCAGGCTCAGTGGTTAAATCTGAAAAGCACTACTGAACTGAATGTATAGCTTTAGGAAACACTGCATATGAGGGAACAGAAAGATTGTAAGAGCCACAGAACCAGGAAATTTGCTGTGAGATTGTGTCTCTTGGTAATGTTAGAAGCTACACTCATAAAGTCTCATTAACATGATGGCCTAAATGTAAACTGAAGGACATCACCAGTTGGACATGACAAAGTTGAAGGCCTCAACCCTATACAAAGAACTATAAGCAACTGAAAGTCTGGGAACAGGAGAGATGGTCCTCCTCCAGGGAAGAGCACACGTGTGCTCCAGTGCCAAATGATAAGCTCTGAAAACATTCATACGAGCAATTTTGTACAATCCAACCATGTAATGTTTAGGAATATATGTTCATATTCATATATGCCTTCAATTAAGCAAAAGGGAGGTCATGAATTTGAACAGAGATGGAGGGTCATATGAAGGGGTTTGGAGGGAGGAAAGGAAAGGGGAATATATAGTTATATTATGATCTCAAAATTTAAATAAATAAGAATAAAAAATAAATTAAGATCACATACTGCCAGGAGAAGTTTCTCACACACAGACTCAAACACATAAATACAATTTTAAAATAAAATAAATCTAAAAAATTCTTTGATGTAAGAAATGTAATTCATTAATAAAATTATCTAAGATAAATTAATTGAAACAACCAGAACAAAAGAAAAATGACCAATAGTAAATTTTCAATGCTATGTTTCTTAGTACATAATTTAATTATTCATATATTTAGGTACTTTAAAATACTAATTAAAATACTTTTAAAATATTTAGCTTTATTTTATTAATGTTCATAGAAGGCTAAAGCTATATTATTTAAGAACAATTAAGAACATTTAGAACATTTTTAAAAGTGTGAAGGTGTCATATACATTTTTCCAAAAACTTTTTAGAGACAATCATGAAAAATGTATCTTTCTTAGAATTTATATTTTTTGAGAATTTCATACATGAGTATAATACTTGTATCAACCCTTCTTCCCATTCCAACTCATATCATGCCACCCACGACCCAATTATACGGTATTTTTATTAAGTATTCTTGTTTTATGTGTATATGTCTCTATTTTGTCTTTATTGTACGTACACATGTTTAGGCAATGGGCAAATTTTTACTCAAATTAGTTTTACATTTTAAGTGATTTTATTGCAGAGCTTACTAGACAAACAATATTTATTATAAGAAACATTTCATTCAGAATATTTTCTGTCAGGCAATCATGGGGTTAACATTGCCCTATTTTTTTCTTCATAGATTGCATACAGGTGCTAATGTATCTGAAACTGATCTAATGCATTAATAAGAAACATTATTGGGACATGTAATATTGTTTCAGATTTAATGTCTTTATGCCTTAAAAATGTTAACTTCAAAGTAATTTTTTTAAAAAAGACAATGATTAATGGGAAAAACTGAATTTAGATGAAAATGTAGTTTCTCTAATTCATAAGTTAATTCACTTTTAAGAGTTAATGTATTATCTGGGCACAGGGGTCTTCTATGAGACCGTTTCTCCAACCAAGGATTATGTATGGATATAACCTAGAACCCCTGCTCAGATGTAGCCCATGGTAGCTCAGTATCCAAGTGGGTTCCTTAGTAAGGGGAACAAGAACTATTTCTGACATGAACTCAGTGGAGGGCTCTTTGACCTCCGCCCCCCACCCGTGAGGGAGGAGCAGCCTTACTAGGCCACTGATAAGGACATTGCAGCCAGTCCTGAAGATACCTGATAAGCTAGGGTCAGATAGAAGGGAAGGAGGTCCTCCCCTATCAGTGGACTTGGAAAGGGGCAGGGAGGAAATGAGGGAGGGAGGGTGGGATTGGGAGGGAATGAAGGAGGGGGCTATGGCTGGGATAAAAAGTAAATAACCTGCAATTAATATAAAAAATAAAAATGATTAAAAATAAAAGAGTATGTGCAATATATATATATATATATATATATATATATGTGCAATATATTTTATTGCACATCATTTGGGGTACCAGAAAGTGCCAGGCAACAGCACAGCAGTCACCAATTAATTCAGTCCATAGGCATATGCCTGAATTACTTAAAACTTATAACACCAGTTGATTTTTATTTATACCATTGCTCTAAATCTCAGTGCACATATCAAGGCTCAGTTTTTATTGGGTGGCAATATAGTCAGCCATGTGTTAATTTGTTTCCATTTTGTGGAATTATTATTGACTGATTATAATTCTACCATTAACATCTTTCCTAGAGCTACAAAGTCTTAATTATGTTGCCATCAATTTCAATTTTATAAAAACAAACTGCATACTTAATATGTATGTAGACTAGTATTGCTTTCATTGTCTCTCTTCAACAAACTACAAAATAAACTAGCACATTATTTCTGAAAACATGTATTCTTCTTCACTGTCTCTCAAGTTCTCAATCTAGTCACTGTCAGAGTATTTAATATAGCCCATTTTTCATAGAGAATAGTAGTCCCATTTACAGTGCTGAGATTGATAACATAGTATACTATCAATCCCAAAAGCTTTGATGCAGGTCTTAGACCTCTACCAGAAGATTTGCTCTTAGGCTATCAATCTTACCACTCCCTGCTGTCTAAGAGCTCTGCTTGATATTTCTCCACTTTTATATTCCTGTATCAGCAGTCTGCCTAGGCACAGCCATCATTCACCAGCAATGTTCACTGTACTTGCAACAAACGCCAAACAACTTTCCTCATCTCAAGGCCAAGTCAGAAATTCTGTTGCCTTATATTATTTATGGATCTCTTAATTGAATTATGAGATAATTAAATATTTCACAGGATTATTGTTAGACTGATTTTGATAATGGAACACACACATAATGTGTAGCTAAATGTAAGCAATATACTTCAACAATCAAAGGTTAAAATGATTTATCAGTAATGCTGGACCTTTCTTCTCTAGAAAGAGCACTGGAATTTTATCTCCTCTGTAACAAAGGTTTTAGTTTCTTTGTAAACTCACTTATATAAATATGTTTTTGTTTTAATCCCAAGTGTGAGACTTCAGTTTCAGCTTTAGTTTGTCCACAGCTGTTAATCACCTAGTGCTGGGCGTGGCTTTTGCCAGCTGGTAATGGCCTTCTATATGCAGCCTGGTGAGGGGTGTGGCCTAGGACTCAGGATATAAAAGAGAGCCCAGAAAGAGAAAGGTGACATGTGGTTTTGGCATGTGGTGTGTAGCAGTTTGGAGATACCCAAGAGATGGATGGTGTGGCAGTTTGGAGGAGACAGACAAGTAGAAATGCTTCAGGGCTCAGCAGCATGGAGAAGACTGTGGGGTACTTTTGCTGTTGATGGAGATTGGTATAGCCCCTTAAAAAAAACCTGTTAACCCTAAACACCCAGGAGAAATAAAGGGACCTTCTCTTTCGTACTTAGAATTATGAGGTTGGAAAGGAGGCTGAGGCCTAAACACTCCAAATAAAGAAGAGTTTAAAAACAAGTGCTATAGGTCGTGCTCAACATGCTTGGTAAAATAAAAAGGGCTAAAAGTGACACCCAGGTGTGGCTTAGGAAAAATGGGTTTCTAATGCTGTACTGAAGACAGCAGGTAATGAAGGAGTGTTTCAAGATGTCAGTAAAAGGTTTATAGCAGTGGCTGCTGCTGGGTTCTCTCTCAGTTTATGCCCAGAGGGAATATTCTGTTTTTGCTTTGTCTTCTTCCTGTGTTCTGTTTTTTAAAGTTTGGGAAAATGACTGATAAAAAAATGTCATTAAATACTCTAGTTTTGGAAAGGATTGCCAAGTTGGTGGTACAACAAGAGTTTTCAGTAGAGATGGAAGCACGTGAGAAGCAAATAAAGGGAGAAAAACAAGTGTTCAGACCTGACAACTAAAAATGGAAGTTTCCTGGTCTGGCTGCCCCACTCTACTCCATGCACAAGGTGTTCACAACACCTGCATGCAGTAGAGGACAGGGAAGAATGAGAAGCCAGAAAGGCCAAAAGGGCTCTGGAGCCAAGTGCTCTGCCAGAGGAATTGCCTTCAGCTACACCGGCAGAATCAGCTTTCCCAAACTTTTTGCAACATATGCTGGCTAATAATGGTGGTCAGGCTTACAATGAAATGGCATCCAGTAGAAATATCAGATTTAAACCTTTTTACAGAGGCTATTGTACAGTATAGAATGCATTCATCTTTTGTTTAACAAATGTTAAGTAGCTAGACTATCTAAAATGGACTTATTTCCCAAGACTGGAAAGGGTTGGTATCAACTAGAAGCTGGTCAATAGTTACAATGGTTATCATGGTGGAGGAATGAAGCCACAAAAATAGAACAACAAAATATAACAAGCAGGATAAATGTTATTAATGATCAATTGCTTGACAAAGGACGTTATGCTGATTTACAAAAGCAAATCCTATCTGATTATGTAGTAATCGAGCAACGTTATGTTGTGGCCCTAAGAGCTTGAGACATGGTTGAGGAGCCTGACACAACAACTACCTCATTTACTAAGGAAATTCAAGGTCCTGGAGAAGCTTTCTCTTACTTCTTACATATTGGGTTCAGCTCTAAATAATACCATACCAGATCCTGAGATGAGACAGGCTCTGATAGAGATCATGTCATATGAGAATGAAAATACTGAATGTAAGAGAGTACTTAGACCATTGAAAGCATTAGCAGCCCCATTAGATGAACAGATAAGACAGACAACTGGTATTGGCTCTCAGGAATATCATGTCAATATCAGGACAAGCCACAGCTAGAAATCTCAGAAATCAAAATGCCTGGTGCTTTAATTGTGGTGAATTTGACCATTTCCAAAGACATTGTAAGAGGCAACAAAGCTCAAAATGGCAGTTGTGCCAACTCAGAGAAATACAGTAATTTCACTCCTAGCCACTTCTATCCACGAACAAGCAGCTTCTGGACCAATGTTTAAATGCCCAGATTCCCTGGATTTTGTAGGCATTGTAAGAAGGGAAAGCATTGAAGTAATGAGTATATATCAAAATGGGATATAGAAGGTAACTATTGCCACATTAAACAGATGGAGGGACCTATCAGGTTGAGGCCCTGCAGCAAAAAATATGACCATCCAACTTTGGTCAGCCAGGAGGTGCCAAACAGGCAGAAAGCTGGAAACTAAATACTGGTAATCTTACCCATGCTAATGAAGGCAGAGGGGCTTTGGATCTGGCCACCAATATATCTCTTACACTATCACCAAAAAAGTTCAGTGATACAGAATAACCACAAGTGTTTATGGTTCTTTGCCTTCAGGAATAGTAGGGATGATCTTGGGAAGAAGTAGATTAAATTCTCAAGGATTTATTGGACATCTAGATATTGTAGACAGATATTTCAAGGAAGAAATTAAAATCATACCATATGTAAAAAAGGAGATACAAGTTAATTCAGGGTATAAAATTGCTAGTTGTTACTATTTCTCTACATCAAGGGCAAAGCCTTTCAGGTAGGAAGAACAGGGGCATTTTGGAGTACTGGAAAATGTGTGTTCTGGCAAATAGTCATTCATAAATAGAGGCCCAAATTAATTGGTACAAACGAATGGTGCTAAAATACAAGGTTTGATAGACACAGGAGCTGATGTCACTATCTTTTCCCAAAAGTCTTGGAATCCAAAATGGCCACTTCAGAAGGTTTGTACACAGTTTATAGGAATTGGTTAATTATCTCTTGTAAGACAAAATGTGCAAGTGATTAAATGTGTGGGACCAGAAGGGCAAACAGGGATGTTGAGACCTTATATGGCTGACAGACCCATAAATTTATGGGGAAGAGATCTTTAACAACAGTGGGGTACTCAAATTAATATTCCTGCAATCTCAGAAACAGCCAATGATGAAATTAGGGGTGAAGTGATTGATGCTCCCGAGGAGGGTATTGATTCGAGTAATCAAGAACAGTTACAAGCAGTGCCTACTGTCCAGGCAAAGGACATCACAGAGACTGAGTTTCCAAACTTGTAAGAGGAGCTGCTGCTGAAATACCAACAGCCTTGCCTCTTAAGTGGATATGAAACAGACCTGTATGGTGGCCCATAACCAAGGAAAAATTGCAGGCACTTGAACAACTGGTACAAGAGCAGCTGGAGGCTCAACATATGGACAATTCTACCAGTCAATGAAATTCCTCTGTTTGTTGTAAAAAAGAAATCAGGAAATGGAGATAATAATGGATTTAAGAACAGTAAATAGGGGCTGAAGAGATGGCTCAGAGGTTAAGAGCACTGGCTGCTCTTCCAAAAGTCCTGAGTTCAATTCCCAGCAACCACATGGTGGCTCACAACCATCTATAATGAGAACTCATGCCATCTTGTGGCCTGCAGTCACACATGCAGACAGAATAATGTATAAATAAGTTAGTAAATCTTTAAAAAAATGAATAGTCAACAGAGTAATTCAACCACTACAGTAAAGGTTTAAAGAAAAATTTTCTATCACTTGGCAGCAAGCCAAAGAAATATTAATAGTAGTAATAATAAAGTCCTATGTGTTCACTGAAAAACCGAACTCCTTACCTGCTGGAAGTAACTCTAGGAATACCAAAAGAAATGAAATCTGGCAGATGGGTGTGTTTCATTTTGCAGAATTTGGAAAACAAAGGTAGGTACACTATACCATAGATGCATATTCAGGGTTTCAATGGGCAACTGCTTTAAGTTCTAAAAAGGCTGATTGTATAATTACACATTTCTTGGAAATAATAGCAATTATGGGGATACCAGCACAAATTAAGAATGATAATGCCCCACATATATCTGCAGTAAGATGAACCAATTCTTTGTGTAGTTTAAAACAAAGCACCTTACTGGTATGCCACACAATCCTACAATCCAAGCTCTTGTTGAAAGTACTTTAAAAGAGATGATTATTAAACCAAAAGGGAAACTAAAGACCCCCAGAGATTGAGCCAGATGCAGTGGCACATACCTGTAATCCCAGCACTCAGGGGGGGCAGAAGCAGGTGGGTCATTGTGAGTTTGAGGCCAACCTAGGCTACAAAACAAGTCCAGGATGGCCAAGGCTGCACAAAGAAACCCTGTCTCGAGGCGGGGCAAGATGGCAGCGCCGGGAGGACTCTCATTCTGAGGAGCAGCACAGCAGGATTGGCACAGTGACCAGCAAAAAGAACTCGCGGCCATAAAACACAAGTGGTTGTGTTTCTCAGGTGAGAGGATACCCCACGGTGGGTGGTTCGATCAGCTTTAACTCACCCGGCAAAACCGCGGAAGAGATCCCCGTTCCGCCAGGCACTTGGTCGCCAGCCCAGAGCTACCCGCCAGCGCGATCTGGTCACGGTCCCAGACTGAACTGTGGGCCCACAACACCATAGACTGGATTTCCCAGTCGAGAAATAACCCCACGGAGCAGGAAACAATTGGGACCGACCCCAGGTTACCCAGACATCCCCTGGAAAAGACTCGGGTTCCGCGGGTGCCCCAGGAGCCAGCCCGGACCCAGAGCCGGGAGGGACAAGGCGCCTGCCTGCACAGAGCCCTGCCTGCGCGCATAATTCGCCGCCTCAGATAGAACTGTGGGCAACAGGGCAACAGGGCACCAGACTGCGTGTCTCTGGCAGGAGGAAACCCCCAGCGGAGGGGGTCAGCAGCTCTAACGCTTAGGACACCCAGCACCAAAACACTTCCTGGACTCACGCAGACTCTAGTGCAGGCAGAAGCTCTGTGCTCTGCCGCCATTGTTGCGTTCCCCTGGGGCACTGGGACACACAGCTGCATCCTCGGACCTGCAGGAGCCGAAGAGCCATTACAGCAGCCCTCAGATACTGTGCCAGGGATCGGCCAGTTGTCCCTGGCTGGACTGCCAAAACTGTAGGAATCCCTGATTCTTCAGGGGGGCTGCACCCACAGCGTCTGGACCAGAGCGGTGCCTACAGCCGCCATCCCAGACAGAGACACACAGCTTCTGGTCCAGAGTGAGGCACCCAGCCTCCAGACCAGAACAGTGCCCCCAGGCGACAACTCAACCTAGGTGCACATTCTCCAGGTCCAGAGCAGAGCAATCAGCCTTTGGCCCAGAGACTTGCTGAGTGCACCTCCCACTTTCTCAGACAGAACTGTGCGCCCCAGGATAACAGACTGAGTTTCCCTGTTGGGAGAAAACCCCACAGCTATGGAATCAGCAGTCTCTTCAAGAGGACTGTACATGGAAATTTAGTGAGCAGCAGCACACTAAATTTATAACAAGAAACCCAGCAGTGGGGCAGCTGTCTTGAGAAATTTTATGGGTAAGAGGAGATCCCCCCCTGCCTAACATAGAGCACAGCTACTACTCAGGGCTATAAACCTGAGGTGAGCAGTGGCATCTCCGGAGAAACACTGGCCATACAGTGACCATAACCAAAAAGCAGAGAAGGACTCCTTCAGGAAAAATCATCTTCTGGCCAAGGGGATACTCCCTACCTCAGGACTCCAGGAAGCACAGAAACTAACAGCCAAAACCTAAATCAGCCCAATGGGTAGAGGTCAGCGTAAAGGCTCAACCAACAAAAGACAGAGCAATATGGCATCTCCAGAACCCAGCCATCCAGTGGCGAACAGCCCTGAACAATACAGCATAATAGAAAATCAAGAAGATGACCTTACATCTATGTTGATGAAGAGAATAATAGAGGAAACAGATAAAATACGTAAAGAATTAGAGGAAGATAAAACCAAACAGATCATGGCTATCCGTAAAGAAATGGAGGAAGATAAAGACAAGCAAATTAGGGCCATCCGTGAAGAAATACGGGAAGATGCAGCCAAACAGCTTGTGGCCTTCAGAGAAGAAATAATTAAATCACTGAAAGAAATCAAAGAGACAGAGTTGAAGGAACTAAAAGAAAAAGAGGAAAATACAAGCAGACAGGTGAAGGAAGTAAACAAAACAACTCAAGACCTGAAGATAGAACTAGAAAAATTAAAGAAAACACAAATGGAGGAAATAATGGAGAGGAAGAATTTAGGGAAGAAAACAGGAACTACAGAGGTAAGCATAACCAACAGAATACAAGAAATGGAAGAAAGAATCTCAGGTGTAGAAGATACAATGGAAGAAATCGATGTATCTGTCAAAGAAAATGTTAAATCCAAAAAATTCCTGACACAGACCGTCCAAGAAATCCAAGACAATATGAAAAGACAAAACCTAAGAATAATAGGAATAGAGGAAAAAGAAGACTCCCTTCTCCAAGGCCCAGAAAATATTTTCAACAAAATCATTGAAGAAAATTTCCCCAAGTAAAAGGAGAAGCCAATAAGGATACATGAGGCCTACAGAACACCCAACAAATTTGACCAGAAAAGAAAATCCTCCTGCCACATAATAATCAAAACAGGAAGTATACAGAACAAAGAAAAAATACTAAAAGCTACAAGGGAAAAAGGCCAAGTAACATATAATGGCAAACCCATTAGAATCACACCTGACTTTTCAACAGAAACTATGAAAGCCAGAAGGGCCTGGACAGATATCATGCAGACCCTAAGAGAACACAGATGTCAACCCAGGCTACTATACCCTGCAAAACTCTCAGTCCTCATAGACGGAGAAAACAAGATATTCAATGACAAAAACAAATTTCAACAATACCTACACACAAATCCAGCATTACAGAAGACACTGGAAGGGAAAATACAACCCAAGAAAATTAGCTTCTGTCAAGAAAACACAGGAAATAATTAACCTTACTACAGCAAAACAAAAAGCAACCAAGCACACAAACTTATGAACACAGCCAACATCAAAATCAAAGGATCTAACAGCCACTGGTCATTAATCTCTCTCAACATCAATGGACTCAACTCTCCAGTAAAAAGACACAGATTAACAGAATGGATACGTAAACAAAACCCAGCAATCTGTTGCGTATAAGAAACACACCTAAGACACAAAGATAGACATTACCTGAGGGTAAAAGGTTGGAAGATGACTTTCCAAGCAAATGGACCCAAGAAACAAGCAGGAGTAGCCATTCTAATATCTGATAAAATAGACTTTCAACCAAAATTAATAAAAAGAGATGAGGAAGGACACTTCATACTCATCAAGGGAAAATTACACCAGGAAGACATCATAATCCTGAACATCTATGCCCCAAATACAAGAGCACCCACATTTGTAAAAGAAACATTGATAAAATTTAAACCACATATAGATCCCCACACATTAATAGTGGGAGACTTCAACACCCCACTCTCAACAAAGGACAGGTCAACAAAACAGAAATTAAACAAAGAAACAATATCTCTGACAGAGTTCATGAATCAAATGGACCTCACAGACATTTACAGAACTTTACACCCAAACACAAAAGAATTTACCTTCTTCTCAGCACCTCATGGAACCTTCTCCAAAATAGACCATATAGTTGGTCACAAAGCAAGCCTCAACAGATACAAGAAGATTGAAATAGTCCCTTGTATCTTCTCTGATCACCATGGAATAAAGCTGGCCCTCAACGACAACAGAAATAGCAAAAAGCCTACACACACATGGAAACTGAACAACTTGTTACTAAATGACAGCTGGGTCAGGGATGAAATAAAGAAACAAATTAAAGTCTTCCTAGAACTCAATGAAAATGAGGACACAACATACACAAACTTGTGGGACACAATGAAAGCAGTGGCAAGAGGAAAGTTCATAGCACTAAGTGCCTTCATGAAGAAATTCGAGACAGCCCATTCAAGCAACTTAATGGCCCACTTAAAAACCCTAGAAAAAGAAGAAGCAGACACACCAAAAAGGAGTAGACGGCTGGAAATAATCAAACTCAGGGCTGAAATCAATCAATTAGAAACAATTAAAACAATTCAAAGAATCAATGAAACCAAGAGCTGGTTCTTTGAGAAAATCAACAAGATAGACAAACCCTTAGCCAAGCTAACTAAAAGGCAGAGAGACACCACCCAAATCAACAAAATCAGAAATGAAAGGGGGGACATAACTACAGACACTGAGGAAATCCAAACAATCATTAGGACTTACTTCAAAAGTCTATATGCCACAAAATTTGAAAATCTAAATGAAATGGACAATTTTCTTGATCGATTTGACTCACCAAAGCTGAATCAGGACCAGGTAAATCAACTAAATAGTCCTATATCCCCCAAAGAAATAGAAGCAGTCATCAAAAGTCTCCCATCCAAAAAAAGCCCAGGACCAGATGGCTTCAGCGCAGAATTCTATCAGACCTTCAAAGAAGAGCTAACTCCAATTCTCTTCAAACTATTCCACAAAATAGAAACAGAAGGAACATTACCAAACTCATTCTATGAAGCCACAATCACCTTGGTACCTAAACCTCACAAAGACTCAACAAAGAAAGAGAATTTCAGGCCAATCTCCCTTATGAACATTGATGCAAAAATACTTAACAAAATACTTGCAAACCGGATCCAAGAACACATCAAAGATATTATCCACTATGACCAAGTAGGCTTCATCCCAGGTATGCAGGGGTGGTTCAATATACGGAAATCCATCAATGTGATCCACCATATTAACAAACTGAAAGAAAAAAACCACATGATAATCTCCCTAGATGCTGAAAAAGCATTTGACAAAATCCAACATCCATTCATGTTTAAAGTACTGGAGAGATCAGGGATACAAGGCACATATCTAAACATAGTAAAGGTGATATACAGCAAGCCTATAGCCAACATCAAACTGAACAGAGAGAAACTTAAAGCATTCCCACTGAAATCAGGGACAAGACAAGGCTACCCACTTCTCCATATCTCTTCAACATAGAGCTGGAAGTCCTTGCTAGAGCAATAAGACAGTTGAAGGAGATCAAGAGGATACAGATGGGAAAAGAAGAAGTCAAATTATCACTATTTGCAGATGATATGTTAGTATATATGAGTGACCCCAAAAACTCTACCAGGGAACTCCTACAGCTGATAAACACCTTCAGCAAAGTGGCCGGATATAAAATTAACTCAAAAAAATCAGTAGCACTCCTGTATACAAAAGACAAAAGGGTTGAGAAAGAAATTAGAGAAACAACACCATTCACAATAGCCACAAATGACATAAAGTACCTTGGTGTAACCCTAACCAAGCAAGTCAAAGACTTGTATGAAAAAAATTTCAAGTCTCTGAAGAAAGAATTAGAGGAAGATATGAGAAGATGGAAAGATCTCCCATGCTCATGGCTTGGCAGGATTAACATAGTAAAAATGGCCATCTTACCAAAAGCAATCTACAGATTTAATGCAATTCCCATCAAATTGCCAACACAATTCTTTACAGACCTGGAAAGAAAAATTCTCAACTTCGTATGGAATAACAAGAAACCGAGAATTGCTAAAACAATCCTCTACAATAAAAGATCTTCTGGAGGTATCTCCATCCCTGATCTCAAGCTGTACTATAGAGCAACAGTTATAAAAACTGCATGGTGCTGGCATAGAAACAGAATGGTGGATCAATGGAATCGACCAGAAGACCCAGAAATAAACCCACACACTTACGGACACCTGATTTTTGACAAAGATGCCAAAACCATACAATGGAAAAAAGATAGCATCTTCAACAAATGGTGCTGGTCCAACTGGATGTCTACATGTAGAAAAATGCAAATAGATCCATACTTATCACCCTGCACAAAACTGAAGTCCAAGTGGATCAAAGACCTCAACATAAAACCAGACACATTAAATCGGCTAGAAAAAAAAGTGGGGAATACCCTAGAACTCATTGGTACAGGAGAAAACTTCCTGAACAGAACACCAACAGCACAGGCTCTAAGAGCAACAATCAATAAATGGGACCTCATGAAATTGAAAAGCTTCTGTAAAGCAAAGGACACCATCATCAAAACAAAGTGACTGCCTACAGATTGGGAAAGAATCATCACCAACCCTCTATCTGACAGAGGACTCATATCCAATATATATAAAGAACTAAACAAGCTGAAAAGCAACAAACCAAGTAATCCACTTAAAAAATGGGGAACAGAGCTAAAGAGAGAATTCTCTGCAGAGGAATATCGAATGGCAGAGAAGCACTTAAAGAAATGCTCAACCTCATTAGCCATTAGGGAAATGCAAATCAAAACAACCCTGAGATTTCACCTTACACCCATCAGAATGGCCAAGATGAAAATCTCAAGGGACAACACATGCTGGAGAGGTTGTGGAGAAAGGGGAACCCTTCTCCACTGCTGGTGGGAATGTAAACTGGTACAACCACTCTGGAAATCAATCTGGCGCTTTCTCAGACAACTAGGAATAGCGCTTCCTCAAGATCCAGCCATACCACTCCTAGGCATATACCCAAAAGAGGCCCAAGTACACAACAAGGACATTTGTTCAACCATGTTTGTAGCAGCTTTATTTGTAATAGCCAGAAGCTGGAAACAACCCAGATACCCCTCAACTGAAGAATGGATGCAGAAACTGTGGTACATCTATACAATGGAGTATTACTCAGCAATGAAAAATAAGGAAATCATGAAATTTGCAGGTAAATGGTGGGACCTGGAAAGGATCATCCTGAGTGAGTTGACCCAGAAGCAAAAAGACACTCACGGTATATACTCACTCATATAAACATACAATATAGAATAAACCCACTAAAAGCTGTACATCTAAACAAACTAAGCAAAGGAGAGGACCCTAACTAAAATGTTCAATCCCCATCCTGAAAGGCAAAGAGGATGGACATCAGAAGAAAAGGAAAATAGGAAACAACCTCGGAACCCGCTACAGAGGGCCTCTGAAAGCCAGAAGAAAACAGGAAACAACCTTGAAACCTGCCACAGAGGGCCTCTGAAAGCTTCTGCAGTATAGACTGTCAAAGCAGATGCTGAGCCTGTTGGCCAACTGATGGGCAGAGTGAATGGAATTTTATGTAAGAAGTGGGAAATAGTAAGAGCTGGAGGGGAGGGGAACTCCACAAGCAGAGCAACAGAACAAGATTATTTGAACACAGGGAACTTCCCAGAGACTCATACTCCAACCAAGGACTATTTGTGGAGATGACCTGGAACCCCTGCACAGGTGTAGCCCATGGCAGTTCAGTGTCCAAGTGGGTTCCATAGTAATGGGATTATGCCTCTGACATAATCTGATTGGCCTGCTCGTTGATCACTTCCCCCCTGAGGGCTGAGCAGCCTTACCAGGCCACAGTAGAGGACAATGCAGCCACTTTTGATGAGAACTGATAGACTAAGATCAGAAAGAAGGAGAGGAGGACCTCCCCTATCAGTGGACTTGGGGAGTGGCATGCATGCAGAAAGGGGAGGGAGGGTGGGATCGGCAGGGGAGGAGGGAGGGGCTCATGGGGGGATACAAAATGAATAAAGTGTAATTAATAAAAAAATAAAAGATTTAAAAAAAAAGAAACCCTGTCTCAAAAAACTAAATAAATAAATAAATAAATAAATAAATAAATAAATAAATAAGAGGAAAAGACACCCCAGGGACAGACTAAATAATGCCTTGTTAACTCTAAATTTTCTTACTGATGGTGAAAAAGGAACAACAGCAGCTGAGAGACACTGGGTTATAGAAAAAACTGTAGAATTAAATCAACCCACATACTATAAGGATATGTTGACAGAAGAATGGAAACCTGCAATAGTTTTAATATGGGGATGTGATTATGCTACGTATCTACAAGGAAGGAAAAACATGGTTACCAACAAAACTTATAAAGATTAAATTTGATCAGGAAAGACTGCCTACTAGTGGAAATATGAATGTCTTCACATGGCAAATTAATCTTATTGGCTACATGGTCCTCATGATACAGAAATGCACCTATAATATTACCTTTAAAAGTTTATTTTCAGAGAAAAAGACCAGATAACAATGATGATAAAGCACACTACTTCAGTTATGGTTTCCTCGAGAATATACATCTAGGTCAACTTCAAAAGGGCTAGTCCAAATGAGAAATCACACGAGACTACACGGAAAACACAGACTAGACAGAAAACAGAGAATGGACAGAAAATTCAGACACTAGATAAAAAACACAGAGACTGGACTGGAACAGACATAGCTAGCTTTTCCAAAGCATGGCCAATATCCTATTTTTTAATGGTACCCAAAAATATGGTTTTACCCCCAGATAGCAAGAAATAATTTTAAGAGCATAATGCCCCCATTACCAGCTTTAGTCATTTGGTGGGTTATGGATTGGGCACGGTAAGGGAAAAAACAAAGTAAAGATTAGAATCAGGGATCTCTTTCTTCCTTCTATCTTACTTTTGAGAAAAAGGGAAAGATAAAAGAAAAAGAGGGGATATAGGGTTTAGGTTAAAAGGTAGATTATTGGATCTACTAGTGTCAAATATTATGTATTTGTATGGATTATTGTATATGGATAGAAAATTAAGATTATTTTGTTCAACTTTTCTTAATGTATTGTACATAGGCAACTTTTTTGAAAATATGTAAAGTTCTAGTCTTATGAAAGCAAACTGTTCAGGATGATTGGAGAGGCAAATTAGTATCTAGACACCTATAAATAATCTTACTTTTAGTATTGTTAGATATGTTTTCAAGGTTAAGTAGATAGTGTGAACATTGCTCTATAGACAGATAGATAGATAGATAGATAGATAGATAGATAGATAGATAGATAGATAGATAGATAGATAGATA
>NW_026585895.1:55602516-55671765 GCF_907164565.1 Psammomys obesus | reverse complement strand
ATAGATAGATAGATAGATAGATAGATAGATAGATAGATAGATAGATATGGTTATGCACTATATAATGGTAAATAAATAGGTGGTATTCAAACATTTCAGAGATCTACAGAATATGGCATTTAAAGCCATTTAACAATAAAAGGCTTTGTTGACAGAGAGACACATCTGCTCCTAGCAGCATCTCTAATCTACTTCAGAGAAAAAAGATGGGCATCAAAGCAACAAATGTGGCAAGATAGCCACTGGAGGGAAAAAAAAAAAACAAAACTGTTCTTCAACTACTCTTAGGAAGCTGTCTGAGTAAACTGTGAACAAGTTGCAGAATTGATTGTCCAACTACATAATCAGTCCCTCAAAATTCCTGCTTCACAGAAAAGCCTGTCAGATGTTTTGGGCTTGTAGCCTGAAGATTGGATGCCGCAACAGCACCAAGCCACCTCTGATGACTGCAGGTAGTCAACTGTCTTTGTCATTTCTATAGTTCTGGAAGCTGTTTGCTCTATGCTTCCTCTATGCTTAGGTAATATTATTTCATTCTAAGGTCTCTAGTGAGGTTGAAGACTAGTAGTCATAGTCTTACCATAATTAAGTTTAGTTGTTTAGTAACTAAGACAATGTTTTAGTTCTAAAAGTATGTTTTAAGGTCTGGATAGATGTTTTTAGGCTGATAAGAAAATGATTTAGGTACAGAACTTAGGACTTACCAGGATAGGATAGATAATGGAATACTTTTGTCAAGGATGCTAAATACTAATGGACTGGACATTGTAAGCATAATTCTTACCTGATGATTCTCATAATTATTCTTATTGCATATAGTTTACTATTGTTAGAAAAACCATTAAAAAAAAACAAAAAGGGGGATATGTAATGGGAGTTTGGTTTTTTTTTTTTTCTAAACTTAGTTGTGTTATGTAAATTTTTTTTGTTTTAATCCCAAGTGTGGGATTTTATTTTAGGCTATAGTTTGTCCACAGATATTAATTGTCTCATGCAGGGCATGGCTTTTGCCAGCTGGTAAAGGCTTCCACATGCAGCACAGAGAGGGGCGTGGTCTAGGACTCTGAGGATATAAAAGAGAGCCCAGAAAGAGAAAGGTGGCATGTTGTGTTGGTGCATGTTGTGTAGCAATTTGGAAAGACCTAAGAGATGGACAGTGTGATGGTTTGGAGCTGACAGAAGGATAGAAACACATCAAGGTGCAGCAGCATGGAGGAGACCATTGGCTGTGTTTGCTGTTGATGGAGATTGGAATAGCCCTAAAAGAACACATTAACCCTTAATGGCTGGAGAAGTAAAGGGGCCCCTTCTCCCCACTAACTTTTTATCTCCTCAGTAGGGTTGGGAGGTTGGAAAGGAGGTTGAAGCCTAAACACCCCAAATAAAGTAGCATTTAAAAAAGAAGTGCTACACTTCTTGATGAAGAATTCCATGGAAAATAATGATTCTGGAATAGGAGTATGAACACTCTTTCTTCTGTCCTATTCTCACCTTGAAAGAACTGGATATAGGTTGGGCAGAGATATTTATAGCACAATAAGAAGCATTTTTAATTAAATTTTTATTTTTATATTAATTACAGTTTATTCACTTTGTATCCCAGCTGTAGCCCCCTCCCTCCTCACTTCCCAAACTCACACTCCCTTCCTCATCTCCTCCTATGCCCCTCTCCAAGTCCCCTGATAAGGGAGGTCCTCCTCCCCTTCCCTCTGACCCTAGCTTATCCGGTTTCATCTGAACTGGCTGTATTGTCCTCCTCTGTGTCTTGGCAAGGTTGTGTCTCCATCCAGGGGAGGTGGTCAAAGAGCTAGCTACTGAGTTCAGGTCAGAGACAGTCCCTGTTCCCATTACTAGGGAACCCACTTGGACACTGAGCTGCCATGGGCTACATCTGAGTAGGGATTCTAGGTTATATCCATGCATGGTCTCAGAAAAGACTCCTGTGCCCAGATATTTTGGTTCTGTTGCTATGCTTGTGGAGCTCCTGTCCTCTCTGGGTCATACTATCTCCTCCTTCTTTCCTAAGATTCCTTGCACACTGCTCAAAGTTTGTTTATGAGTCTCATCTGCTTTTATACAATGCTGGGTCGAGTCTTTCAGAGGCCCTCCATGGTAGGCTCCTATCTTGTTTCCTGTTTTCTCCTTCTTCCAATATCTGTCCCATTTATCTTAATAAGAAGCATTTTTAAGTTTGCATTTGGAGAAAAAACAACCAAAGGAAATTTAAATTTTTTTAACTTGTGATTATGATTTTAACTATTTTAAAAAGCCTTAATATCCAATGTGTATAACTATCAAGACTAGATTAATAAGTTATCAGAACTCCATTTATTAATGTTATATTTTGGACCTTGAAATTTCACCATAACATGTATCATTTTTATCTCTCATTCTTCATATACCTTAAATCACTTTCTCAGATTCTCATAACATATATAAAACTTCTATTTTCATTTAATCTGGAAACATCTAGTCATTTTAACCTTTATTGAATATTGAGAGTAGTCATTGAAAAAGTCCTTTTAAATCATAATTAAAACATAAAGCAGTAGAAAAAAAAGCAATTTTTAAGTCAGTAACAACAGCATGGCTGTTTGAGTTTGCTTTTTTTATTGAACCTGTTCTATTAGCACTGTATCAATTTAATCTGGCATATACTTGATCCTCAGTTTTGAAGATTTTTTATTTAAGAAACTCAGGTGATTACACTTTTCTTTTTTTGTTTTAGTCTTCAGTTTTATTAAGAATAACATTTTTTAAATTACACTTTATTCACTTTGTTTCCCCCCATAAGCCCCTCCCTTCTCCCTTTCCGGTCCCACCTTCCCTCCCCCTTTTTCACGCATGCCCCTCCCCAAGTCCACTGATATGGGAGGTCCCCCTCTCCTTCCTTCTAATCTTAGTCTATCAGATCTCATCAGGAATGGCTGCATTGTCATCTTCTGTGGCCTGGTAAGGCTGATCTCCCCTCAGGGGGAGGTGACCAAAGAGCAGGCCAAACAGATTATGTCAGAGGCAGTCTCTCTTCCCATTACTATGGAACCCACTTGGACACTAAGCTGCCATGGACTACATCTATGCAGGGGTTCTAGGTTATCTCGATGCCTGGTACTTGGTTGGAGTTTGAGTCTCTGGGAAGACCCCTGTGTTCAAATTTTCTGGTTCCGTTGCTCTCCTTGTGGGGTTCCTGTCCCCTCGAGATCTTACTATTTCCCACTTCTTACATAAGATTCCATGCACTCTGCCCAACAGTTGGCCATAAATCTCAGCGTCTGCTTTGATAGTCTGCAGGGCAGAGCCTTTCAGAGGCCCTCTGTGGGTTGTTTCCTGTTTTCTTCTTCTTCTGATGTCCATCCTTTTTGCTTTTTGGGATGGGGATTGAGCGTTTTAGTCAAGGTCCTCCCTCGTGATTAGTTTCTTTAGATTTTAGTAGGTTTATCCTATGTTATATGTCTATATGAGTGAGTATATACCATGTGTGTCTTTCTGCTTCTGGGACAGCTCACTCAGGATGATCCTTTCCAGGTCCCACCATTTACCTACAAATTTCATGATTTCCTTATTTTTCATTGCAGAGTAATTTCTGCATCCATTCTTCAGTTGAGGAGCATCTGGGCTTTTCTTTAAATCTCTCAAATTTGTAATCATCAGCAAGCAGTATGCCCATCCTTTGCACTGGAAGTTATTATAATGACAAACATTAAGGTGAAAGCAGACTTTCTAGCTATGAATGGACTGAACAGGAACTGCAGTCTCTGGAGACAATCTGATTGAGGCCTTCTTGCTACTCTAGCAGCAGGTAGTAGAGATGCTAAATTTTGTGATAAAGACAGAGTCTTTCATTAGGACTTGGAGTGTATATACGTGTTAATATTGGAAGGACCCAAGAGACTAGAGGGAGGAGGCTGATCTCAAGCAATCATGTGACCAAAAGCGCTTCCCAAAGCCATCTAGTTAGTAGGGGTCTAGTGGTAAAGGGGCAGATTCTCTAACCTAGTAAGAAAGGATTATGACATATCTCCTGCAAAGAAACCAATAGATTAATTTTTATCTATAAACCAAGTGCAGTCAGGACAGGACAAAGGGGAAATAGAAACTTGTGGATTTTTTGTAGTTCAGGATTTCAAGTGATTCTAGGCAGGAATGAATGATGGTAGTGGCCTTGGAAAGGATTGTAGCAGGGTTGAGAGGGAGGCAGGAATAAAGTGGTACATCAAGATTTTCTAGGAAGGTGATAAAAAGGTTGAAGCTTAGAAGGGGACAACATAGAGATTATCTTGTGTGATAGGAGGTTCTTTAGTTGGTGAGGTGAAAGGACAGAGATAGGGTGACAAAAGGTGAACTCGGAGCCTCTTTGTCTAAGGGGGAGGCCGCTGCTAGCACCCACATGCAAGGTTGTCATCCCATAACTTTGTTTGGAAAGACAGACAGCAGTAAAGGTGGGTCCTTTCATTTATCTCAAAATCCCTGGAGCCATTTCTCATTTTTTTTAAGTAATTATATATAAGATTAACTGTTGGTCTGGGTCTGGAGAAGCCAGAGCAGGGTTTTGTAGGAGTGTCTTTTAGATGCAAGAGAAATAGAAGTGTCAGGCGCAGGGAGATTTAGACACTCAGTTAGGAGGCCCTTGACTGCTTCATACAAGAAAAAGCAAAAAGAGCAAAGTTGGAAATTCAGGTTCTAAGATAGCTCACCAAGCCAAGGAAGGAGAGAATCTGTTCTTTGGTGGTTGGAATATGAAGGACAAGTACTATCTGTAATTGAGAAAGAGATTGTGGCTGTTAGGGAATAACAAGAGGCATAGGTAGTTAATCTGAAGCTCAGAAAGCCTTAGAAGCAGAGAGACTCTGTATTCTTTGCTTTGTAGAAAGTTAAGAAGTTAAATGGTATGTTGTGACAGTGAGAGCAAGGAGCTGCATTATAGAAGGTTATCTCCATATTGGATTAAGCAGCCTTGAGACAGGTTGAGAGAAAGAAGGTCAGTGGCCAGAGCCTGGCTGGAGAGCTATCTTGGAACCCCTGGGTGAGTACAGTCTTAATAAGGGGAGATGCTGTTCAAGTGCCATGATACTCTTTCCAAGCAAAGGGTTTGGACAATTTCCCATAATGAGGAAGGAGTGAATGAGCAAGCAGGTGGTTCAGAGGGAGCAGAGGAGAAACTAAGATGGTTTCTTGCCCTTGTCTCTTGCCCTTTCCCCTTTCTCTGTCAGGGAACCCCCTCCCATCTTCCTATCATGTCTCATTTTCTCCTTCTCCCTCTGTCTTCATCTCCACCTAATAAACCTTTTTAATATAAAATTTTCTGTGCACATAATCATTTTATTTGGTCCTAATACTGGTGCTTTTGGCCGAGAAAGGCTCTCCTGGTATCACATGGTCTGGTCATGCCAGGACCCCTTTGAACTTTTTTTTCTGTTCTATCTAGCCCTAACCACCACTCAACCACCTATGCCTTAAAACCTACACTTTCTCTCAACTGCCTTTACTGCGCATACCTGTCCCTCTGCTCAAGGCTGCTCAGACTCGGCATCCTACCAGATGCTCTGAGCGCCAAGCACTGAAGACAAGGTGCACACGCAGGCTTCGCCAAAATCGGCTTGGGGAAACTAAAACGCTCATGCCAGATGCCGAAACTGCCACTTCGTACACACACAGCCTGCTTCTAAACTATTTCTGTTAGGTAAGCAATTGCTGGGGACCCTGCCTACACACAGATGGCTTTAAATTGCACCGCTGCCTCAGGCCCCATGGGTGAGATTTTAAATCTCCCATAGAATGCCTTCCAGGAGAGGCTGTCTTGCAGAGGACGGTTTTCAGTGGCGCAGACTTCCAATCTGCTGTGCCATGCTCACACACCAGGCCAGAACAGCCTTCCCACCAGCAAGCACCTGGTCTCCCTATGCCACTACAGTTGCACACCGCACATGAAAAATCGCCATGTTGATTTTAAAATAGAGAAGCTATGCCATGCACTCGCCCCTCCCCCACTTCAGCAAAACATCATGCCGGTGCAGTCTGAACACTGGCTCTCAATATTTCTGAATTAACTTGTAGTGGATTATAAAATAAATGTAAAAAAAAAAAAAACCTTGCAATCATAGGTAAATATTTTAAAAATAAAACATAACGAGCATGAAACAATAAGAAGAGTCTAAAATTTTGACATTGTAATTTTTATTTTTGATTAAAATTTTATTTTTTATGTTAATCACAGTCCATTACTCGTCCTATCCCAGCTGTAGTCCTCTCCCCACCCCACCCCAATTCCACCTTTCTCCCCAGGCCCCCCAAGTCCACCAACAGGGGAGGTCCTCCTCTCCCTTCATCCAACCCAGCCCACCAGGTCTCATCAGGACTGGCCGCACTCCCCCTCCCCTTCCCTCCCCCTCCCCCGTGGCCTGGCAAGGCTGCTCCTGCCTCAGGGGGAGGTGAACAAAGAAACAGTCCCATTCCCCTCACCAGGGAACCCACTAGGATAGTGAGCTGCCTGGGCTAGACAGATGGTTCAACCATTAAAGGATAGGCTCACAACCAAAAATATAAGACATTATAATTTTTAAAACAAGTAAATAGGTAATTTGTCTTAGTCAATGTTCTATTGCTGTGTAGAAAGCTCACAACCAAGGCAACTTATTAAAAATTCATTTAATTGGAGCTTGCTTACAGTTTCAGAGATTTGGTCCATTATCCTCATGGTGGGGAGCATGGTAGCACTCATCAGACACAGTAGCTGAGAGTTCTACATCCAGATCTAAAAGCATCAGGAAGAGAGGAAGCAGCTGGGTCTGGCTTGCACCTTTGAGATCTCAGAGCCTACCTCCAGTCACACACTCCCCTCAACAAGGCCACACCTACTCTAACAAGACCCTGCTTCATAATGGTGCCACTTCTGATGATCAAGCAGTCAAATGTCTGAGCTTATGGTGTCCATTCTTATTAAACAACCACATAGTTTCAGTCTAGAAGAAAATAGTTACAATACTTACATCTAACAAAAGACTTATATCAAGGAAACACACACACGATTGTCTGAAAGTATAATTACACTGAAAGAGGAATGAGATATAAGATATCCTATAAACTATTTTTAATGGTAGTTGTACTGATAATATTATTAACAAATGAAAAAATTGAAATGTAAGAACAATATTAGAATATGTATCACATATAAATTAGTCATAAAAAAACAGTAAAATTATTTTGTGCTGTTCTAATAGAATGATTTTGTAAAGTTATCATTGAGCCTCTGCAAACTTAATCCAGATGAAATTCCAACATGGAGATGGGATCTGGGAACAAAATTTCACCCCTAATGATAGAGCTTCTGGCAATTGTTAGCTTTTAGCAGATGAAGAGATAGTTTTCTCTTAGATTGTAGTCTTTAGCAAGTAGACCATCGTCTAGTGAAGGCTACACCCAAATATTTTTGTATAGTACAAGTTGGTCTTGATTTATTTTTAATAGGACACAAAGCTGTGTTGGGTAGGGAATTGGAATGGATTTGGGAAGAGTTGTGGAGGGTAACTAAATATGGGCAAAACTCTCAAAGACCAGTGTCCCCTTTAGCTGCATTTGAAACAGTCACCTGGTGGAATTGACTTTGGCTCTTCCCTGGTGGGATGGGGCATTGCAGACCTCTTGTTTTTCATGCAGGAATGCCAACAGCCTCAGAGCAGCAGCCAATATCTGGAGCACAGTTTTTGCTGTAGATGAGCCTGTCAGGAAGGCTCTTCTCTTATTATATTTTTAAAAGACTTATTATGTATATAGTGTTGTGCCTGCATATACACTGCATGCCAGAAGAGGGCACCAGATCTCATTATAGATGCTTGTGAGCCACCATGTGTTTGCTGAGAATTGAACTCATGACCTTTGAAAAAGCAGCCAATGCTCTTAACCTCTGAGCCATCTCTCCAGCCCTTCTCCTATTATTTTTACCAACTCCTGTATGGTGACTCAAGGACCATCCTCAGCTGTTTATTAAAGATGGTAGTGAGACCATGTCTGCATCTGTAGGACTGTAAATATATTTTTGGACATGTTAGAGGACTTGACCATCTATGAGATGACTGACTATTAACTTGCATTCATTAGCCATCAAATATTAGGACTTTAGGTTTTTTCCCTCTTAAGTTGAAGCCTTAAAAGTCATAAATATAGTCCATTAAAGTGAAAGCATAACAGTTTTCTGAATGATTTAGTATATAAAAACTTTATAGCTTATAAAAGTCTAAGATTATACTATAGATTAATAATATTACCATTTTTAGAAAACAAGACCAAGCATATTTTAGCCTTTTGATAGTGAAGATATAGCACAGTGATTAAGTTTAACATAAATAGATGCCTCAAAAATTAATAGATCTTAATTTGGAGGGTTGATAAAAACTTGAATGTAGTAACCTCTGAGTTATGAGTTTTAAAACCAACAATATTGTAGAACAGTTTTAAGCAATTTTAAAATTACATTTTAATTTATTTTAGGAAACCTATTAGCCAGAAAGCCGAGTGGTGAATCTGGATCATAGGCAGCTCATGACAGGAGAAACAGTATTTCTTAATCTAGGAATTGATAAAGAAAAAGGCAATTAGACATACATTTTAAATTAGGTTAATTTAAATAGACCTTTATAACTTTGAAGTTTTAGCATTATAAAAATTAGTTTGAACCAGGATTGAATCATATATATTGTAAAACATAACTTTTAATTTTTATAAAACCATACCAATTTAAAATGAGGCTTGTTGCTGTCCTGGTCTAAAAGAAGATAAAATAAACAGAGTTAGTTATGATTAAAAAAGTCTTATAAATGTAAACCCAAAGAGAAAATTATATAAATCATTAGATAAGAATTTACAGCATTTAATATATATTAATATATGTATATAATATACATGTACATAAATAGTAAAAAATAAATAAATAATAAATAGTGAACTAAAAAATAAACCTGATGACAATTTTATTGGAGTTTAAAAGAAATCCTCCCAGAGCAAACAAACTGTAAATCACAGTAGCTACCTAAAGGAGAAAGATGGGGGAGCAGAAGAGAGAAAGGCACAAAATTTGAGCTAGGCATATAAGTTTGGTAAGAGGTCATGTGGCAAAAAAAAGTATATTTAGAGAAAGAATGAAGAAGAAAGAAAGAAAGAAAGAAAGAAAGAAAGGAAGGAAGGAAGGAAAAGAAAATTCTACCAAATACCAGAGAAAGTATACTTATGTTCTAGCCAGTATCGAGACTAGACAAAAAGCAGCAAACAGGAAAGGCATACCCAGAATCCTCATGGAAATTCTATAGCACTGGACAGAGACCAAGAATTCTGTGAATATAAAGTATACTACCCCATTAAAGCAATAATTATTCCTCTCATCTTCTCAGAATATGAAAGGTGATAAAACTTTAGGGTTAGTCTTTTGGCCAGCTGAATGACTAACCTATCCACAGTAACTCTTAAGGGAGAAAATGTGAAAGGTTGTCCAAGTTGACTCTCCTGTTTAGTACAGGAAGAACTGAAGCAGGAAACCAGGGGACTCAAAGTAATTGAGCACTCTTGAACAATTTGCACAAGAAAAGTTCATTTTTATTATTACAACTCCTTTGATTACAGAATTAAGAGGTTACAGTTCAGTAGAGAAGCCTGCTTCACAGCCCAGCATGGTGAAGGTTCTATAAAGCACAACAATGTTATTTGTCTTCAGAAAAACATTTCAGGTATGTAATGTCCTTCACCCTAACCACTTTTAGAAATTTAAGAAGAGTATACGCATTCCAAATTGAGAAATATCAGATGTTCTCATGGCACGTCACAAATCTATTATATCCTCACATAACCTTAATTCAAATGCCAACTTGCTTCCCCTTTTCTTTTTATTTTTTAATGTACTCAATAAGCATGTACATATACATAGAAAAAACAAGGCTGGCAACAGAATGCTGAGCACAGGTACAAAGTGGCAAAAAACAATAATACTTACCCTTAAAGACCCAAGAAATTGGGACATCCATCCACACCAAGATAACCACAATTATGATTGCAAAAAAATGGCAAACAGTTCCATATGTATATGTATATATATATATATATATATATATATATATATAGAGAGAGAGAGAGAGAGAGAGAGAGAATATAGTTTCATATTCTGAGAAGATGAGAGGAATAATTATTGCTTTAATGGGGTAGTATACTTTATATTCACAGAATTCTTGGTCTCTGTCCACTGCTTTAGATATATAAATATATATCCTATATTTGCAAATTAATTTGTTGAGAAATCAAGTAAATTAAAACAGCATAGACCATAAAATTCGATGTTCTTTCAATAAGAGAAAAATCTAACAGAGTGGTTTTACCTTCTCCAGGATCTAGTTCTCCTAAGAGTTGAACTGTGAGGTTAGTGGTTTTGTTAACAGCACAGGCCAATTGTGTAACCTCCTGTGAAGGCTACCACAAGGCCAGGGTCAGACAAAGGAAATCAGCCGCTGCAGCTGCTGCAGCGATAGACATAATCTTTAAAAACTGTTAAAATCAGTGGGAAATTTTCTGCTTTCATGTATATCAAATTGGTGTCAGGTAGTGTAGGAGGCGTGTGAACAATGACAAATAAACCAGAAAAATTGAATGTAGGAGTAAGAAAAGTATAGTTCCCATGGAAAAATAACCAGCCCACAAATAAAGCCATTCCACGTGTTAAAGATTGTTTGAATTCATTGCCCCCACTGAGAGTTTTCTTTATTGTAGTCAAAAGGTAAACAATAGCTATAGAAAAAAAGACATGAGAAGTCCTGGAATATAGTTCCTAAAATTATGTTCTTATGGGATGTGACATTGGCCCCAGCAATGTTAGGATATTCAATAGAATAGATTCTTAATTCCAGCAAATATTTTAATAAAATTTGGATTGTAGGATCCCAATCAATGTAAAAAAAAAATAAGTCTGTTTAAATTCTCAGTAGCCAGGTGCAATCATAGAGTTTATCCTACTATCCTAATAACCAATAGCCGATTCAGAGATGGGCACGGTACTTTGTGCTACAAGAGAACCTATTTTGCTGTTCTTCCACTTTTTCCAATTATATAGGCTTTCCCAAAATTCAGCTTATAATTCAATACTCCATGTTCAGTATTTCCTCTTTCTGAGTGATCTGATAAACTATACCATCCAGTATTCTTGAGTTAATTTGTTAAAAAATTACTCACACCCTTTTCCCACTCAGCAGTGCCAGCTTCCTCAAGTTCCATTAACACAAACATCTGAGCATCTCAGCACTGTGGACTAGCCCTGCTTTTCAATGCCACACTGAGAGTTTTGGTGCTGCTGGGAGGAGGCAGACAATACACTTGAAGCAAAGATTGAATGAACATATATTAATGTCATTATCAAAAGAAATAAAGTAATAGTTATAGCCTGATGGTTTTGTTCTAAGTTTCACTCTGCTTCCAGGCTCAGTTTCTTAATCTGTCCCCAAAGATTCATAGATTTTGTTGAGCTTGAAGAGTTCCCTCATCTTTTGTATTGCTGATCTTCATTTTCTTGAGGAATGTTTCCAGATGGTCCCGATGTCGAAACTCTTGTTCTTTCATATCAGGGCTTTATATATCACCGCAGCATTCCTACCTAACAGTAAGGATCTATAACAACACAAGCAATGCCGTTTCCCCATGTTCCCATATAACCACCACACCATTTTCTCTTAGATAAACATTTCTACTAAACAGGAACTTTCTTTTTTATTTTTTTTTAAATTAATCTCCTGCTCCTTTCCAGTGTTTTTTTAGAAGCTGGCATGTTATACAGTTATATATAAAGATTTCAAACTTTAAAGTACATAGTTTTCATGAGTTGACTGCAAGCGGAAATTGGAGCAACCATCTTCTTTTTCATATTTTAATAGAAACCATCCAGTTATGATTTTTATTTTACAATGGCTTGAAAAGTTGAATTATAAGGACTGTTTTATATTTTATGCCATAAGCAGCATGAAAGGTGTTGCAAAGCCAATACAAGATAGAGATGTTGTCAGTTTTAATTTCTGTAAGAATACCTAAAATTACAAAACACTGTAATAAATAAGTAATTACACAATTGAACATTTCCTTAGTGGGTCTAGAGTCCTAGATGAATACACACACAGAGAGAGAAAGAGAGTGAGAGGATCAACACTAATGTATACTTACTTAAGGTAACTAAACAGGCAAAAGTACAGTTATTGGTCAGAGTCTAGTGGATCCATTTCCTTGGTTGTTAGTCATGTCATAGGAAACACAAGAACTGTTGATATGTAGTGCTTAGGATCTAGACAGAGAAAAGCATTTTGCAAGATAGAGACCAAACTGTGTGTAATTACATGCTACTGTTGCGCACCTTTGATAGTTGATAAGGACACCAAGTTATCTACTTGGTCATCTTCCTATACTAGGGAACCAGGAAGGCCTTAGTGCAATCAAATAAGAGTGACACATACAGGATAGATTTTTTTTGTTTTATTAGTTATTTAACTTGAAAAATTATCAAAGAGATACGGCTAATTCTATTGTGCATCGTGGTAGTCATTTTTTAAAAGTGACACTGAAACATATATAATATACATATAATAACATATTAAGTCACAGAATTAAATGGGGGAAGGAAACATCCTTTAGCAATATAGGCACAACATATAACTTATTTTGCTGTGTTGATGAAAAGCATACTTGTAAAATCATTATGAACGCTCAGCCTAGGCTGCCCATTCACAGCTGGAACCATCAGTAAACAGGTAGAAGTTCCCTCAACAGAGGGCATATAGAAGAATTTGGAACTACCAGATAGATTTTTAGAAAGAGACTAGTTTGCTCTAGGCTAAACTTTGAAAATACACACAACAGACTATGCAACAGGAGATAATGATTGGACTCTCTCTGGTCTTGTCTTTGTAAATGAATTATGTTTCTCCTGTACAGCAGGACTACACATAATTCTGGGCATATGAAAGATGGTTGATGATTTATTATATGTTATTGATGTTATGCTTTATTTCCATTTGTTTTAACAATTACTTATAGATTAGTAATTTTGGTCAGATTAGAATTTAAATATTAAGGTAATTTATCCCTGTTAAGATTTTGACTGGGAGAGGGGCACAGGTAGGGAAGAGGGAGGTAAGGTTGGATTGGGAGGGGAGGAGGGAAGGAGGTACAGGGGGGATACAAAGTGAATAAACTATAAATAATAAAAATAATTAAATAATTATTTAAAAATTAGTAGTTAAATTTAAATGGAGGTTATAATTCCAACATGCTTAACTGAAGGAAAAAGCTGTTCTGAAAGCATAAACAATAAGAAACTTTACAAAAATAAGTCCATGGAGCTGTTAATGGCAAAAAAAAAACCTAAGATTTTGAGCCTTAAAAAGTACAGCCTATGAAGCAAAGTATTTTAAACTATAAGTAAAATCAACAAAGAAATTGGAAGTTTTGCTTGCTTAATATTTTTATATTATATTTTTGTAAAGTCTAAATTAGTTTAATAGATCTTTTATACTAAGTAGTTTACCTTATCATACAGAATAAGTTGCAAGAGAGAAGAGAAAGATTGGTTTTTATAAAGGGGCGTTTATCAGAATAAAAACTAATGTGTTTAGTCTCTAATATATTTTTTGTAATAACTCTTAGTTATGCCTTTTATTGCTATAATAAAACATCATGATCAAAAATAAAGTTGGGGGGAAAGGGTTTATTTTGCTTACATTTCCACATTGTAGTCTATCATTGAAGGAAGCCAGGACATGAACTTAAATAGGGCAAGAACTTGGAGGCCTTAACTGATACAGAGGTCATGGAGCAGTGCTGCTTCCTGGCTTGCTCTCCATGGCTTGTAGATAGAACCCAGGATCACCAGCTCAGGGATGGCACCACTCAAAATTGACTGGGCCTTCCTCCATCAATCACTGATTTTTTTTTTTTTTTAAAAAAAGTCTTATGATCAGATCTTCCAGAGGCATTTTCTGAAGTGAGGTTCCCTCCTTTCAGACAACTTTTAAGTTTTTTCAAACTGACATAAACTAGCCAGCACACTCTCACTTAACCATTTTCAAATGGTTAAAACTTAACAAAGTAAACAAAGGCATAAGTAATCTCTTGATTAGACATACATTTGAAGTCAATTTTTATTACCATGAATTAATCATGATAATCTTAGGAATTCATAAATCCTAATCTTTATATTTCATTGCAAAATATACACACAAATGAAAGATAAGTAAATATATTTTATCAAAAAGCTATCAGTACTGTAGAAATATTTGATAAAAATTTCTTAGATGACCCTCAGAACAAATAATTATTTAAAAAATAAAATAGGAACTTCATCAAATAAAACATAAATTTATTTATTTTGTTTATATATTTATATTTATTCAGTTTTCATGCCAACCATAGCTCCCTCCCTCCTCTCCTCCTGGTCCCACTTTCCCTCCCTCTTCATTCTGTCCTCTATCCCTTACTCCTCAGACAAGGGGAGCCTTCCCCTATCGATCCACACTAGCACAGCAAGTGGCATCAGAAGGCTCAGCACTTAAGTACACTGGCTGTTTTTCTAGAGGTTCAATTCCCGGCACCCACATGGCAGCTTACAACTGTCTATAACTCCAATTTCAAGGAACACCCTCACACAGACATATATGCAGACAAAACACCAATCAATGTTCATAAAAAATAAAAGTAAGTTATAAAAGGCAAGAAATTTAAAGAAGATACAAAGTAAAAGTATAACGAAGTTGAGAAAGAACGTAAGAAGAATGAATTCCTGAGTGGTGCAAAGAAAACACTAACATACAGCTAATGAAAATGGCAAAGACAATCCTGGACATGAGAACAGGATTCAGTAAGAAGATACACTAAACTAAAATAAAGATGAAGTTGAAAAATCCAATAATGTAATAGAAAACTCAAAAGAAAAGCTTTGCAAACAGAATGAATCAAGTAGAAGATAGAATAACAGGATTCAAAGATAGAGTATTTGGACCAAAAGATCAAGGATTATGAAAATTTCTTTAAAGATACAGGAAAGGAGATGTGGGACACCATGCGGGGGAAACAAACTAACTAACAAAAAACCTTAAAATTATAGGCACAGATAAGAGAGAAAAATCCCAAGTCAATGGCATAGACCAGATCTTCAACAAGATCATAGAAGAAAACTTCCACAAACTAACAAAAGACAAACCTATATAGACACAACAACACAGAACACCAGCAGCAAAAATCAACAACCTGATGACTGCAACTAACACTCATTCAATAATAATGTTAAATATCAAAAGCCTCAGTTCTCCAATGAAAACACACAGGCTGACTGAATGGATCAAGAAACAAAATTTAAATATTTCTTCTTTAATCCATTCTTCTGTCAGCAATGAACTGTTTAATCTCCATGAGTTTCTGCATTTACTAAACATTTGTTTGCTGTCAGCTTTAAGTTTTATTGCATTATGATCTGCTAGGATACAAGGAGTGATTTAAATGTTTTTGAATTTGTGAAGATTTTTTGTGTCAAAGAATTTTAGAAAACTCACATACTGCTGCATAGAATGTGTATTTTGTTGTTGTTTGGTATGATATTCTGTAGATATCTGTTAAGTTCATATGATGTATGATGTCAATTAATTCTGGTGTTTCTCTGTTTTGTTTTGGTTTTGGTTTTATCTATTGAAAAAAGTGTCTACTGAAATCACATATTACTACTGTATTGATGTTGATGTGTCTTTAGATCTAGTAGTAAAATTTATATAGAGTTTCATGCTTGTATTTTGGATAATAACATCTAGATTAGCTGTTTTCTTGATTAAAATGAAGTATGAGCTCTTTATCTTTTCTGAGTAGTTTAAACTTAAAGTCTGTTTTGTCACATATTAGGATAGCTACACCTGCTTGATTCTTGGTCTCATTTGATTGGAATACTTCTCCCCATTCTTTTATTCAAAGACAGTGTTTACATTTAAAGCTAATATATGCCTCTTGTAATCACATTTTTAGCTTGAAAGTTCTCGGTATGTTTTTTGTTGTTGTTGTTGTTTTACTTAAAGATGAATAATTGAAATGCAGGACAGAGAATACTAAACAGGGATGTCTGCCAAAAAGAGTGTAAATTGGCAGCAGCTGTAGGTAGATCTTTTTGTTAGCCTCTAAGTGAGCCAACAATTTTAGCAATGGATTTCTAGATTGATGAAAGACATCAATGGCTGCCCTTGTATGAAAGTCTTGATTCATCTTTAAAGTTGTTTTTTCTTTGTTTTAGAGGTGAAGAATATTTTGGGGTTATAAAAACCCATGTTATGGCTGGATCTTGAGGAAGCGCTATTCCTAGTTGTCTGAGAAAGCGCCAGATTGCTTTCCAGAGTGGTTGTACAAGTTTACATTCCCACCAGCAGTGGAGGAGGGTTCCCCTTTCTCCACAACCTCTCCAGCATGTGTTGTCCCTTGAGTTTTTCATCTTGGCCATTCTGATGGGTGTAAGGTGAAATCTCAGGGTTGTTTTGATTTGCATTTCCCTAATGGCTACTGAGGTTGAGCATTTCTTTAAGTGCTTTGCCATTCGATATTCCTCTACACTCCTATTAATATACCCAAGAGGCTCAAGTACACAAAAAGGACATTTGCTCAACCATGTTTGTAGCAGCTTTATTTGTAATAGCCAGAAGCTGGAAACAGCCCAGATGCCCCTCAACTGAAGAATGGATGCAGAAACTATGGTACATCTATACAATGGAGTATTACTCAGCAATGAAAAATAAGGAAATCATGAAATTTGCAGGTAAATGGTGGGACCTGGAAAGGATCATCCTGAGTGAGTTGTCCCAGAAGCAAAAAGACACACACGGTATATACTCACTCATATAAACATGCAACATAGAATAAACCCACTAAAATCTGTGCATCTAAACAAACTAAGCAAAAGAGAGGACCCTAACTAAAAATGCTCAATCCCCATCCTGAAAGGCAAAGAGGATGGACATCAGAAGAAAAAGAAAACAGGAAACAACCTAGGAACCTGCCACAGAGGGCCTCTGAAAGCCTCTGCCGTGAAGACTGTCAAAGCAGATGCTGAGCCTGATGGCCAACTGTCGGGCAGAGTGAATGGAATTTTATGTAAGAAGTGGGAAATAGTAAGAGCTGGAGAGGAACTCCACAAGGAGAGCAACAGAACAAGAAATTTTGAACACAGGGAACTTCCCAGAGACTCATACTCCAACCAAGGACTATTCATGGAGATAACCTAGAACCCTGACAATGCAGCCACTTCTGATGAGAACTGATATACTAAGATCAGAAAGAAGAGGAGAACCTCCCCTATCAGTGGACTTGGGGAGGGGCATGCATGCAGAAAGGGGGAGAGGGTGGGACCGGGAGGGGAGAAGGGAGGGGCTTATGGGGGGATACAAAATGAATAAAGTGTAATTAATAAAAGTTAAAAAAAACCGTGTTTACAAAGGTTGAGAAAAGTTTGCTATGCTGCAGGCCAACAGCTTATTTTGAGTTATTTTTTGTTCTCTAAGTAGCCATTCCTTGCTTATACTTGTGTCCAACCTAGCATCATATAACTAATAAATACAGATAGTTTGTAATGATTAGAGCAACTCATGTTACTTTATAAATTACATATGTATACATTTACTCATAAATGTATATAGTTTTCACCAACCAACAAGCTAATGGCACCTAACAGCCACAGTAGAGTTTTCTTTTTGTCGTTGTACCCTGCCTACCCTTTGCACCCACAAATGTATTTGAAAGTGTCCTACTGTACTCATATTGTAGTCACGGGAATACTTGTTTACATATGCATATATCCATAGACTCCACATACAAGAGACAAGAAGACAATATGTGCTTTTTCTTTCTGAGATTATGTGACCTCACTTACATGTTTTAAGACCATCTACTTTCTGCAAATTTTAACATTTTTCTTAAGAGCTGTTTAGTATTCCAATTTTGATATATACCAAATTTTCTCCATGCATTCATCTGTTGATGGACACCTCGATTGATTCCAATTATTTGCTACAGTGAGTAAAGCAACAACAGACATGGGGCGCAAACGGTAGGGCACGCAGTTCTCTGCTCATATGTGCCCAGGAGGCAAATGGTTTTGTTGTTGAGGAGTAGTCACACTGATCCCCACAATGTCTGTATTAATTTAGAACTCTACTAACAAAGAGTAAGAGGTATATGTACATGCACATTTGTTGATTTACTGTCATATTTATTAACTGGAGCAAAGTAATTCAAAGTAGTTTTAATTTACAATTCCTGATGGGTAAGACTAATAAACACAATTTATTTTAGATATTAAAATTATTTTAGTATTTCAAGACATGTTCTATTAGAATTTGAATTTGAAGTCTTGGCTAGGTAATTCCCTGGCACAATTCATTTGACTACAATGGTATTTATCAAAACTACAAATTCTAGCCCATTAAATATGTCATTACTTTACCTACTTGTCTATCATCTAGGGAGAAAAACAAAGGCAAATGTGAGTAGTTAGTACAAATCTAGATTCTTAATCATATGAGATTAATTTGCTACATTTCACCTGCTTACCATTTTTTTAAAATTATTACTTCAGGTATTTCATGAGTAGTATAATTTTATAAACATTTTATGCTTTTGTTCTGTGTATATTATGATAATGGTACATGGAAACAAGACAAACATACACTTAATTCTTTAGTACTATTTTAGGATTTGAAATAAAGTCTTTGATCCATTTTGAATTGTTTTTGTACAATTTACTACTTAGATTTTGACTACTCTGATTTTGGTATTGCATTTATCCAAGCTAAGGATGTTAAAACAAATTTAAAGTGTTCCTCAGCCATTTGTTCCATCTTCTAAGAACTCTGTTTAGTTACATGTACCATTCTTGATTGTCTGATTTGTTTTTGTTTTTTGTTTTTTGTTTTTTTTTTTTTTGATGTTCAGTTTTTTTTTCTTAACCTCTTTATAATGCCCCTCTGTCAAATGTGTATTTGGCAAATATATTTCCCTATTGTATCAGCTGCCTTCCTAATCAGACTTGTTAATTTTGGGTCTTAATGTTTCAGCTATCAGGGTCTTGTTTAGGAAATTATTTATTTTGCCTGTAAGTTTGCATGTAGTCCTCAATCTGATTCAAGGTAAAGAGTCTTATGTTCAGGTCCTTGATTTATTTGGAGTTGAATAGAATAAAAGATAGGCTCTAGTTTTATTCTTTAACATGTTTGTCTACCATTCTATATTGTGTAGATTCTATATTTTCTTCAATGTGTACTATTGGCCTCTTTGTGAAAAGTCAGATGACTGTAGTACTGTGAGTTAATATGTTGGTTCTCAATTCTATTACACTTATTGATGTGTTTATTTTTATGCTAGTACCATTGCTAATTTTATTACTATAGCTCTGGAGCATAATTTAAAATCAAGGATGGTGATACCTCTAGCCATTATTTGACACTTTTTGTGTATCCTGCACCACTGTGTTTTCTTATGAAACATAAGAGTACTTTTTCAATTTCTGGGAAGAATTGTGTTGAAATTATGATGAAGATTGTATTTAATATCAATATTGCTTTAACAGAATATCTATTTTTACAGTATCAATTCTGTAAACCTATGATCATAGGTTTTATCTTCTGGAATCTTCTTTAATTTTTTTTATTGTCTTAATAATTTTATTGTATAAGTCTTTTACTTCCTTGGTTGTATATATTCCAAGGTATTATTAGGCATCCTGAATGGAATTGTTTTTCTGATTTAATTCTTGGCATGTGTATCATTTGTATATTGAAGGCTACTGTTTGACAATGTTTATTTTGTATCCTGATGAAATTTTATCTGCTGTAGAAAAATTTTACTTGTTTGTTTAGAATTTTTCTATAAAATAATATCTACAAATGAGGAAACTTTGATAATTTTTTTTCTTTTCTATTTGGATCTGTCTCAGACTTGATGTTAAGACTTTATTGTTTTATTTTATTTTTAACTTTTAAGTTTTTTTTTTAATGTCAGTGTCACAGATTTGAGGAAAACATGTTCAATAACATTTCCTATATTGATTTGTCTTTTTTTTGCTATTTGTTTGTCATTATTTCTTTTTAAATTTTATTTATTTATTTTATTAATTACAGTTTATTCACTTTGTATCCCAGATGTAGCCCCCTCCCTTGCACTCTGCTAATCCCACCCTACTTCCTTCATTTGTTCCCATGCCCCTCCCAGAGTCCACTGATAGGGAGGTCCTCCTCCCTTGCCCTCTGACCCTAGTCTATCAGGATTCACCATGACTAGCTGCATTGTCTTCCTCTATGGGCTAGTAAGGCTGCTCTCCAATCAAGGGGCAGATGATCAAAGAGCCAGTCAGTTCATATCAGAGACAGTTCCTGTGCCCATTACTAGGAAACCCACTTGAACACTGAGCTGCACATCTGTGCAGGGGTTCTAGGTTATCTCCATACATGATGCTTGGTTGGAGTATCAGTCTGAGAAAAGACCCCTGTGCCCAGATTTTTTCAGTTCTGTATTCTCCTTGTGGAGCTCCTGTCCCCTCCAGATCTTTCTATTTCCCCCTCCTTTCATAAGAGTCCTTGCACTCTGCCCAAAGTTTGGCTATGAGTTTCAATAACTGCTGTAATACCTTGCTGGATAGAGTCTTTCAGAGGCCTTATGTGGTAGGCCTCTGTTCTGTTCCCTGTTTTCTCCCTCTTCCAATGTCCATCCTGTTTGCCTTTCTGAGGAAGGATTGATCATCTAACCCAAGGTACTCATCCTTGCTTAGCTTCTTTAGGTGTACAGGTTTTAGTATGTTTATCCTATATTATATGTCTAATATTCACTTGTAATTGAGTATATACCATGTGTGTCTTTCTGTTCCTGGGATACCTCACTCAGAGTGATCTTTTCTAGATTCCACCATTTGCATGCAACTTTCATGATTTCCTTGTTTTTAATTAGTGAGTAGTGTTCCATTGTGTAAATGTACCACAATTTCTGTATCCATTCCTCAGTTGAAGGACATCTGTGTTGTTTCCAGATTCTGGCATGACTGAGCAAATGTCCTTGTATACTTGAACATGTTTTGGATATATACCTAGGAGTGGTATAGCTGGACAGCATTATTCTTAATTGTCTGAGAAAGTACCACATTGATTTCCAAAGTGGCATTAAGTTTACATTCCCACCAGCAATGGAAGAGGGTTCCCCTTTCTCTACATCCTCTCCAGCATGTGTTGTCACTTGAGTTTTTTATCTTAGCCATTGTGATGGGTGTAAGGTGAAATCTCAAGGTCATTTTGATTTGCATTTCCTTGATGACTAAAGACTATGAGAATTTCTTTACATGTTTCTCTACCATTAGATATTCCTCTATTGAGAAATCTCTGTTTAGCTCTGTACCCCATTTTTTAATTGGATTTCTTAATTGTTTTCTTTTAATTTCTTGAGTTCTTTATACATTCTGGATATTAGCCCTCTGTCAGATATAGGGTTGGTGAAGATCCTTTTCCATTCTGTAGGCTGTCGTTTTGTTCTGACGACAGTGTCATTTGGTTTACAGAAGCTATTCACATTCATGTGGTTCCATTTATTGACTGTTGATCTTAGAGCCTGTGCTGTTGGTGTTCAGTTCAGGAGGTTGTCTCCTGAGCCAATTTCAAAGCTCTTCCCCACTTTTTCTTCTAACAGATTTAGTGAATCTGGTTTTATGTTGAGGTTTTTGATCTACTTGGATGTTAGTTTTGTGCAGGGTGATAAATATGGATCTATTTTTATTTTTCTACATGTAGACATCCAGTTAGAACAGCACTACTTGTTGAAGATGCTATCTTTTTCCATTGTATGGTTTGGCTTCTTTGTCAAAAATCAAATAACTGTAGGTGTGTGGGTTATTTCTGAGTCATCTATTCGAGTCCATTGATCCACTATTCAGTTTCTATGCCAGTGCCATACAGTAATTATTACTATTGCTCTGTAGTAATCTTGAGATCAGGGATGGAGATACCTCCAGATGATCTGTTGTTGTATGGGATTGTTTTAGCAAGTCTGTGTTTTTTGTTTTTTCATATGAAATTGAGAATTGTTCTTTCAAGGTCTGAAAAGAGTTGTGTTGGTATTTTGATGGGAATTGCATTGAATCTGTAGATTGCTTTTAGCAGAATGGCCATTTTTGCTATGTTAATCCTACCAATCCATGAGTATGGGAGATCTTTTCTGATAGCTTCTTCAATTTCTTTCTTGGGGGAGACTTGAATTTGTTTTTCAAACAGGTCTTTTACTTGCTTGGTTAGAATCACACCAAGGTACTTTATGTTATTAGTGGCTATTGTGAAAGGTATAGTTTCCCAAATTTCTTTCTCTGCCCTTTTGTCTTTCAAATACAGGAGGGATACTGATTTTTGAGTTAATTTTGTATCCAGCCACTTTGCTGAAGGTATTTATCAGCTGAAGGAGTTTTCTGGTTGAATTTTTGGGGTCGTTCATGTATACTATCATATCATCTGCAAAGAGTGATACTTTGACTTCTTCCTTTCTAATTTTTATGTCCTTGATTTCCTTTAGTTGTCTTATTGCTTTAGCTAGAACTTCAAGAACTATGTTGAGATATGGGCAGATTGGGCAGCCTTGCCTTGTCCCTGATTTCTGTGGGATTGATTTAAGTTTCTCTCTGTTTAGTTTGATATTGGCTATAGGCTTGCTGTATATTGCCTTTACTATGTTTAGGTATGTGCTTTGCATTTCTGATCTTTCTAAGACTTTATGCATGAATGGGTATTGGATTTTGTCAAATGCTTTTTCGGCATCTAAAGAGATGATCATGTGGTTTTTCTCTTTCAGTTTGTTTATGTGGTGGTTTTCCTTGATAGCTTTCTGGACCACCCCTATATGCCTGGGATGAAGCCTACTTGGTCATGGTAGATAATATATTTTATTTGTTCTTGGATTCGGTTTGCAAGTATTTTATTGAGTATTTTTGCATCAGTGTTCATAAGAGGGATCGGTCTTAAGTTCTCTTTTTTTGTTGGGTCTTTGTGTGGTTTAGGTATCAAGGTGACTATGGCCTTATAGAATGAGTTTGGTAATGTTCCTTCTGTTTCTATTTTATGTAATAGTTTGAAAAGAATTGGAGTTAGCTCTTCTTTGAAGGTCTGTAGAATTCTATACTGAACCCATCTGGTCTTGCACTTTTTTTTTCCTTTGGAAGGGAGATTTTTGATGACTGCTTCTATTTTCTTGGAGAATGTAGGACTATTTAACCTATTTACCTGATCTTGATTTAATTTGGTACATGGACTCTATCAAGAAAATTGTGCATTTCATTTAGATTTCCAAATTTTGTGGCATTATAGGCTTTTGCAGTAAGACCTAATGATTGTTTGGATTTCCTCAGTATCTGTTGTTACGTCCCTCTTTTCATTTCTGATTTTGCTGATTTGGATAGATTCTCTCTGCCTTTTAGTTAGTTTGGCTAAGAGTTTGTCTTGTTGACTTTCTCAAAGTACCAGCTCTTGGTCTCATTGATACTTTGAATTGTTTTCTTTGTTTCTAATTCATTGATTTCAGCTTTGAGTTTGATTATTTCTATTCAACTACTCCTCTTGGGTGTGTCTGTTTCTCCCCCCACACACACCTATGGCTTTAATGTGTACTATTAAGTTCCTTTTATGAGATTTTTCAAACTTTTTTCTGAAGGCACTTAATACTATGAACTTTCTTCTTAGCACTGCTTTCATTGTATCCCATAAGTCTGGTCAGTTGTACCTTCATTTTCATTGAATTTTAGGAAGTCTCTAATTTCTTTTTTACATTTCTTCCATGTCTCAGCAGTCAATGAGTAGAGAGTTGTTTAGTTACCATGTGTATGTAGGCTTTCTGTTTTGCTGTTGTTGCTGAGGTCTACTTTTAGGCCATGGTGGTCTGATAGGATACAAGGAATTATTTCAATCTTCTTATATCTGTTGAAGCTTTCTTTGTGCCTGATTATATGGTCAATTTTAATAAGGTTCCATGAGGTGCTGAAAAGAAGGTATACTCTTTTGAGTTTGAGTGAAAAGACATCTCTTAGGTCCATTTGATTTAGGACCTCTGTGATTGTCATTATTCCCCTATTTAGCTTCTGTCTAGATGATCTGTCCCTTGGTGAGAGTGGAGTATTGAAGTCTCCCACTATTAAGGTGTTGGGTTGGGTGTGTGAGTTAAGCTTTAAAACTGTTTCATTTACGAATGCAGGTGCTGTTGTATTTGGAGCATAGATGTTCATGACTTTGATGTTTTCCTAGGCGATTTTTCCTTTGATGAGAATTAAGTATGCCTCCTCATTATTTTTGATTAATTTTGGTAGAAAGTCTGTTTTACTAGACATCAGGATAGCTATTCCAGCTTGTTTTCTGGGTCTGCTTGCTTAAAAAAACATTTTTTTCCAGCTCTTTACTCTAAGGTAGTGTTTATCTTTGTTGAAAAGGTGTGTTTCTTGGAGGAAGTAGAAGGCTGAATCCTATTTCCACAATCATTCTGTTAGTCTTTTTGTTTTTATTGGAGAGTTGAGTCTGTTGATGTTGATAGATAATAGCGACCAATGAATGTTAGTTTCTTTTATTATGGTGTTGGTGGTGTTACTGTGTTTCTATGCTTGTTTTCTTTTAATTTTTTGTTGTGAAGTTATCTATATCCTGTGTTTTCTTGGGTGTAGTTGATTTCATTGGATTAGAGTTTTCCTTCTAGGAAAATTTCTGTAGAGGTGGGTGCTGTATAGATATAGTTTAAGTTTACTTTTGTCGTGGGATTTTTGTTTTCTCCTTCTATGTTGCTGGGTATAGAAGTCTGGGTTGGCATCTGTGGTCTCTTAAGAGTCTGCATGACTTTTTGATTGCTGAGTAGTATTCCATTGTTAGGCCACAGAGGAGGACATTGCAGCCAGCCCTGAAGATACCTGATAAAACAGGGTCAAATGAAAGGGGAGGAGGTCCTCCCCTATCAGTGGACTAGGAAAGGGGCAGGGAGGAGACCAGGGAGGGAGTGTGGGGTTGGGGAGGGAATGAGGGAGCGGGATACAGCTGGGACACAGAGTTAACAAAATGTAGCTAATAAGAAAAATAAAATTAAAAAAAAAAAAGAGTCTGCATGACAACTGCCAAGGACCTTCTGGCTTTCATAGTTTCTGTTGAGAAATCTGGTGTGATTCTAATAGGTCTAACTTTATATGTTATTTGGACTTTTTCTTTGCTACTTTTAACAATTTTTCTTTATTCTGTAAATTTAGTGTTTTTATTATTACATGACCAGAGGAGTTTCTTTTCTGGCCTAGTCTATTGGGTGTTCTGTGGCCTCTTGTATGCTTATGGATATCTTTTAATTTTTATTTATTTTTTATTAAATTTTTATGTTTTTATTTTTTTAACTTTTATTAATTACACTTTATTCACTTTGTATCCCCCATAAACCGCTCCCTAGTCCCCTCCTAATCCTACCTTCACTCACCCTTCTTCACACAAGCCCCTCTCCAAGTCCACTGATAGGGGAGGTCCCCCTCTCCTTCCTTCTGATCTTAGTCTATCACATTTGATCAGGAGTGGCTGCATTGTCATCTTCTGTGGCCTGGTAAGGCTGCTCCCCCCTTAGGGGGAGGTGATCAAAGAGCAGGCCAATCAGTTTATGTCAGTGGCAGACCCTCTTCCCATTACTATGAAACCTACTTAGACACTGAGCTGACATGGATTACATCTGTGCAAGGGTTCTAGGTTATCTCCATGAATGGTCCTTGGTTGGAGTATTAGTCTCAGAAAAGGCCCTTGTGCCCAGATTTTTTGGTTCTGTTGCTCTCCTTGTAGAGTGCCTGTCCTCTCCAGATCTTACTATTTCCCACTTCTTTCATAAGATTCCATGCACTCTGCCCAACAGTTGGCCATAAGTCTCAGCATCTGCTTTGATAGTCTGCAGGGCAGAGCATTTAGAGGCCCTCTGTAGCTGGTTCCTAACTTGTTTCCTGTTTTCTTCTTCTGATGTCCATCCTCTTTGCCTTTTGGGATGGGGATTGAACATTTTAGTCAGGGTCCTCCCTCGTGATTAGTTTCTTTAGATGTACAGATTTTAGTAGGTTTACCTTATATTATATATCTATATGAGTGAGCATATACCATGTGTGTCTTTCTGCTTCTGGGACAGCTCATCCAGGATGATCCTTTCCAGTTCCCACCATTTACCTGCAAATTTCATGATTTCCTTATTTTTAATTGCAGAATAATACTCCATTGTATAGATGTACCACAATTTCTGCATCCATTCTTCAGTTGAGGGGCATCTGGGTTGTTTCTAGTTTCTGGCTATTACAAATAAAGCTGCTACAAACATGGTTGAGCAAATGACCTTATTGTGTACTTGAGCCTCTTTTGGATATATGCCTAGGAGTGGTATGGCTGGATCTTGAGGAAGCGCTATTCCTAGTTGTCTGAGAAAGTGCCAGATTGATTTCCAAAGTGGTTGTACAAGTTTACATTCCCACCAGCAGTGGAGGAGGGTTCCCCTTTCTCCACAACCTCTCCAGCATGTGCTGTCCCTTGAGTTTTTGATCTTGGCCATTCTGATGGATGTAAGGTGAAATCTCAGGTTTGTTTTGATTTGCATTTCCTTAATGGCTGATGAGGTTGAGCATTTCTTTAAGTGTTTCTCTGCCATTCGATATTCCCCTTTTGCAGTCTACAGATTCATTGCAATTCCTATCAAATTACCAACAAAATTCTCTACAGACCTTGAAAGAAAACTTCATATGGAATAAAAACGAACCCAGAATTGCTAAAACAATCCTTCACAATAAAAGATCTTTTGGATGTATTTCCATCCCTGATCTTAAGCTGTACTATAGAGCAACAGTTATAAAAACTGCATGGTACTGGCATAGAAACAGAATGGTGGATCAAGACCCAGAAATAAACCCACACACTTATGGACACCTGATCTTTGACAAAGATGCCAAAACCACACAATGGAAAAAAGATAGCATATTCAACAAATGGTGCTGGTCTAACTGGATATTTACATATAGAAAAATGCAAATAGATCCATACTTATCACCCTGCACAAAACTAAAGTCCAAGTGGATCAAAGACCTCAACATAAAACCAGACACATTAAATCGGTTAGAAGAAAAAGTGGGGAAGACCCTAGAACTCATTGGTACAGGAGACAACTTCCTGAACAGAACACCAACAGCACAGGCTCTAAGAGCAACAATCAATAAATGGGACCTCATGAAACTGAAAAGCTTCTGTAAAGCAAAGGACCCTAACTAAAATGTTCAATCCCCATCCTGAAAGACAAAGAGGATGGACATCAGAAGAAAAAGAAAATAGGAAACAACCTCAGAACCTGCTACAGAGGGCCTCTGAAAGCCAGAAGAAAACAGGAAACAACCTTGAAACCTGCCACAGAGGGCCTCTGAAAGCTTCTGCAGTATAGACTGTCAAAGCAGATGCTGAGCCTGATGGCCAACTGATGGGCAGAGTGAATGGAATTTTATGTAAGAAGTGGGAAATAGTAAGAGCTGGAGGGGACAGGAACTCCACAAGGAGAGCAACAGAACAAGATTATTTGAACACAGGGAACTTCCCAGAAAAATCATACTCCAACCAAGGACTATTTGTGGAGATGACCTGGAACCCCTGCACAGGTGTAGCCCATGGCAGTTCAGTGTCCAAGTGGTTTACATAGTAATGGGAAGAGGGACTGCCTCTGACATAATCTGATTGGCCTGCTCGTTGATCACTTTCCCCTGAGGGGGGAGCAACCTTACCAGGCCACAGTAGAGGACAATGCAGCCACTTTTGATGAGAACTGATAGACTAAGATCAGAAAGAAGAGGAGAACCTCCCCTATCAGTGGACTTGGGGAGTGACATGCATGCAGAAAGGAGAGGTAGGGTGGGATCGGGAGGGGAGGAGGGAGGGGCTTATGGGGGGATACAAAATGAATAAAGTGTAATTAATAAAAAATTTTAAAAAATGAATGTCTACAGATTGGGAAAGAATCTTCACCAACCCTTTATATGACAGAGGGCTAAAATCCAGTATATATAAAAAACTAAAGAAGCTGAAAAGCAACAAACCATTTCCTTTAGATTTTCAAATGCTGTGGCATATAGGCTTTTGTAGTAAGACCTAATGATTGTTTGGATTTTCTCAGTGTCTGTCGTTATGTCCCCCTTTTCATTTCTGATTTTGTTGATTTGGATAGTTTCTCTCTGCCTTTAGTTAGTTTGGCTAAGGGTTTATCTTGTTGATTTTCTCAAAGAACCAGCTCTTAGTTTCATTGATTCTTTGAATAGTTTTATTTGATTCTAATTTATTGATTTCAGCCCTGAGTTTGATCATTTCCAGCCGTCTGCTCTTCTTGGGTATATCTGCTTCTTTTTTTTTTTTTTTCTAGGGCTTTTATTTGGGCCATTATGTTTCTTGTATGAGATGTTACAAATTTCTTCTTGAAGGCACTTAGTGCTATGAATTTTCCTCTGAGCACTGCTTTCATTGGGTCCCATAAATTAGGGTATGTTGTACTTCATTTTCATTGAATTCTAAAAAGTCTTTAATTTCTTTCTTTATTTCTTCCCTGACTCAGTCGTCATTGAGTAGAGAGTTGTTCAGTTTCCGTGTGCATGTAGGCTTTCTACTATTTCCCTTGTTGTTGAGGTCCTGCTTTAGTCCATGTTGGTCTGACACAATACAGAGGATTATTTCACTCTTCTTGTATTTGTTAAGGCTTGCTTTGTGGCCTACTATATGGTCTACATGGGGTGTAAATTCAACGTTTCAGATTCTTCACCCCTCAGATATGCTGTAGGCTGGTTACTGCCATCTTGGCTCTCTCTAGAATAGCTCTTTCTTTAAGTTGGAAAATTTTTCATCTGTGATTTTCTTGAAAATATGTTCTGGACCCTAGAGCCTGGAATCTTCTTTTTCATCTATTCCTATTATTCTTAGAGTTTGTCTTTTCATGGCATCCTTGATTCCTTGGGTATTTTGTTTTTGGGACTTTTCCAGTTTTACTTTTTCTTTGAGAGATGTATCAATATCTGCAAGTGTATCTTCGGGGCCTGAGATTCTCTCTTCCATCTCTTGTATTCTATTGGTTATGATTACCTTTGTGATTCCTGGTCTTTTCTCTAAGTTCTCCAGTTCCAAGATTTTCTCTGTTTGTATTTTCTTTCTTCTTTTTTTTTTTTTTACATTTCAGTTTTCTATATCTTTTTTTGTGTGTTTTCTTCATTGATTCTTATTCTGTTTTTATGTCTTGCATAATTTCCTTGATCTGTTTGAATGTGGATTCCTCTCTTTCCATGATGGCCTCTATATTTTTGTTTGTTCCTCTCTATATGCCACTAAGTCACTAATTGTGCCTCTATTTTTTTGTCTGTATTGGCCTGTATTTCTTTGAGTTCTTTTTTCATTCTCTTTTTATGTGATTCTAATAACTGGATAATCATAGATTTGCCATCATTTTCCTGTGTTTCTGGTGAGTTAAAATATCCATTGGTTTTTGGGGTTGCTGCTGAAATTATGATGTCCTGATATTTGTTGGATGTGTTCTTATGCCGACCTCTAGCCATCTGCTTATTGGTAACCTTCACTGTTTGTTCCTGGAGTTTGTACTTCAGACTGGGTTCATCTATATCTGGTGTCTGGAGTATTCTTTAGGAAGATGAGAGAGGACCACGAGTTCAAGAGTGGATGTTAGTGTTTCAGCTATAGTTAAGGGAGGAAGGTCACAGGCACATGTGTGCAAGGGTGGGAGTGTGCTTGGAAGTGTGACTTGAAGGATAGGGTGCTAGAGAGTGTTGATTCCTCAAAGGGAGGAGTGTAAGCGCTGGTGGGGTTGTTGGCACCGTTCATGGGTACAATGTGCATGTGCAGGGGCTCTGAATACCTCAGTGGTCCACAGGCCTTTCTTACTGTCCTCCAGGTATTCAGATCTGTCTAGGTTGCACCATCTTGGCTCCAAGAATTATTTGCCTGGACTCCACTGGTAGACCCACAGAACAGGGGCTTCAGTGTTGATTATTCTGTCCCAATGATCCCTATGTTGACAACAGTGGGGGTGTGGGTGGGAGGAATCCACAGTGGCTGCTAGCATGGAGGGACCCTGGATCTGGGGCTCTGTAGGCACTCACTTGAAGGAACAGTCACTCACTTGCAGGTCAATGCAGAAAGCACAGGGCTTCCCCTGTTCTCTACTCTCAGATTTCGGCCTGCAGGGGCAAATGAAAATGTAGGAGATCTGTCACCTCAGCAGTGTCTGCTCTTTGGCCACCAGGCAGGGAGACCCATTGTTTGGTCAGCCACCTCTGCAGTCTCAGTCATCAAGCATGGAAGCTCATGCTTGTGCTTGGGGCAACCACTGCCCCCTCTGCTGGGCAGAGAGGCATGTGCTTGGAGCAAGGGGAAGTGCAGGGGGGTCGAATTTTCACCACTCTCAGACCCCAGAAATATCCATGGGTGACCTGGATCCAAACTGTTCCAGCTCATGGATTGCCTCTCTTGCCCAGGAAGCCTCCATATCAATGTTGTGGCTTCAGTTGCCCCTCCACTCCCAATTTCGGAGTTTTGGGTCCTCTGCCCCTCAGATACAGTGTTCACTGGCTGCTGCCATGTTGGACTCCTGGAAAAACATTTCTATAGAAACCTTTAACAGAATTTCATAATGGATGAAATCATTTTACTGACCTCCAAATAACACAGAATAGTACACAAATAATATCAATCTATATTTGCATGTTGCTTTCAATATTGACAGGTTCATTTTTAAAGGCTGCTTTTAGTTTGCTGGCTTCTTTCAGTAATTGATCACAACAGCACATATGCATATGTACTTACATTATTCTGGGACAGGTGCATCAGTACATAATTCAAGATCAAATCATTTAACATGCATTGTAAAACAGATTATGGGAAATCTGTGGCACATTAAGGTTACTTACCCTAAAAGTAGGTAAAATATAAATAGGCTAGAGTACACAGTACGGTAGCAGATTGTGCACATAGTTTTAAATGATCTCAAGGCATATTAATCTTGTTGGAAGGTCTATCAAGAGACCTTCAGAAAAAGATATAACCACATTATCCAGTTCTCTCCAATGGCTTTGAATAAAATCAGGTTATATCAGAATTTTTTAAAAAATATAGTCAACTAAGATTTTAATAAATATTCCTCTCAAAATAATCTTTATTACTGTTGGCTGTGACAGGTTATAATTGTTACAAATATTTATAGAGTAGTTGGAAAAATCAATGTATTTAATTTCAAGTAACATGTAACTAGCAAACACCCCTAGCAATATCGCTTGTCTGAAGTAAATATTTCTTTTTGGATAGCACAATGGCAAGGTAGCATGCTCTAGGTGAGAATCAATCACTGATCTTTGGTGGTTGTTACTAGTGTATTTCTTCCCTATATGGAAAAAGTCTAAGTGACTATCTGCTTCTTCTGACTCAAAATACTGAAAGCACAAAGTAGTTCCTGCAAGCTTGCCTTCGCCCCCATAAGATTCAGCCTCTAGGAGAAGGCCCAGGAATCCCAGTTCTAGCCCATTTCCATTTCATTGTGATCCCCGTGAACATACCAGCAGAAACATTTTTTTATACAGGGAATTCATAGATGCTGCTCTTGGTTGGACCCAGTTATGCTGTGTCCTCCTTCCCCTCCTCCATTATGGTACGTTGAGAGTACTTTTAGAGCTACTACTGACTTCATAACCATGATTCAGCTTTTCTTCCTAGCACACATCCATTTCCTCTGGATTCACTGTCAGTTATATCTAGAGTCAGAGTACATGGAGTTCAGCATCTGCCACCCTTTATAGAGCTCAATATCAAGTTTTAACAAAGAAAGTTTCAGTCATTATTTTTCCTACTAGTCTATCACTGACCCAAAACTATGCAAGTATGGCACAGTTTGGAGTTTAAATTCAGAGACCCAACCAGAATCTCCAAACAGGGACTACTCAGAGTCTGAAATCTAAAACCCAGGGTGACTACAAGACTAAAAACCAAGTACCAGTCTTCTGGTCCACACATGTATATAAGATTGGGATAAGAGCAACCAATAAACCAAACATCTATTAAACTAAGCAAAGAGCAGATATCAACAAGAAAGACCACCACAAATGTCATAACTCCAGATATCTAGATCCCATCACAAAAACACAAACATGAGCAACCAAAACAATATGCTTTATTCCTATATAGCTAATGCCCTTTGCAATAACTCCTGAGAAATACAATTTAGCTGAAGCAAAGAACAAGAACTTCAAAAAATAAAACTAAAATCAATAACAAATGTATTTAAGGACCTTAAAGAGGATATGAAGACTATAAAAATGCAAACAGTTGAATTAAATGATGAAAATAACTCAATATGAAATTTGAATTTAACAAAGAAATAGAACTGCAGAAGACAGCCAAACTGAAATAAAGCTTGAAATACTCAAGATATAAAACAAAAAGGTAATAGGTAGCCTCATATACAGATTGAAACACATAGAAGAGAAAGTTGTAGGTCTTGAAAACATGTTAAAAGAAATGGAGGCTCAGTTAAAGAAAATGTTAAATCTCTGAAAATACAGGAATCAAACATCTATAAAATCTAGGGGACTATGAAAAAAGAATTTTAACTGCAGTAATGATATACCATGATCAAAGTAACTTGGGGAAAAAAGGGTTCATTTTACCTTACACTTACACTTGATAGTCAATTATGTAAGGAAGTTAGGGCAGGAGCTCAAGCAGTACAGGAGCTTGGAGGTAAAAGTTGATGTAGAGGCCAAGGATGATTGCTGGCTTTTTCCATTGGATTGTTTGACTTGTTTTCTCATAGAACCCAGGAGCACCAATCCAAAGAAGCACCACCCATTACGGCCTAGGCCCTCCTTCATCAATCACTAATTAAGAAAATGCATCATTACCTTGGTGACAGGCCAAGTCTGGTGGGAACATTTTTTTTTCAACTGAGGCTCCTTCTTCCCAGAGAACTCTAGTTGGTATCAAATTGAAATGAGATAGAGAATATTTTTGTATCTGATAAAATAGACTTCACAAAATAGATTTACACAAAAGAATATATATATATATATATATATATATATATGTATATATATAAATTTCAGGTAAACAGATGGAGTTTTAAATAATTTATCCTGAGTGAGGTAACCTAGACACAGCACGACAACCACTGCATATTGTTTTTTATGTGTGGATGGCAGCTTTTAAGTTTCAGATACATGTACTTAATTTAGGTTAAATATTTAATAATGGATTATGAGTAGTGATGGAGGAGCAGAAAATCTTCCAAAGATGGAGAAATAGATGTGATAAAGTGATAGGGGAAACCAGAAAAGGAGTATTAAATAAAGGGGAAGGGAAGGTACCATAAAGAGGGAATATAGCACAACTAACATTAAAGTCCTTTAGAAATGATGACTAGAACCTAATACTGTAGATTTCTATGATACAAATACACAAAATAAATTTAAATGAAGTTAACATATATAGGTATAGACCAATACCCTAATGAGACATCTTATGCTACCACGTAAAATCCCTAGTACCATGAATAGGTTATATTTTGTCAAGTCATTGGCCACATGTGTCCACAGACCCCCTAAACATACAAACTACTGCCGATGTCATTGATTGCTCTCCATAGCTGGACTATATTGCTGAAGATACCATTTATTTATATCATCAAATATAGAGAAATTGAACTAAAGCACAACAAGACATTTCACTTCTACTGAGTAACATTCATGGTATTTGGAGGTATTATGTATGCTAACAGGATAAAAGTAATCAGCAATGTCATTCAGATAGGAACTCCTTGACCTGTAATAATGACTTGCCTACATAATATATTGGTACAATACTGATACAAATATTATGTGAGTAACCAACTACCAACTGCTCTTTTTTTTGTAATTTAAGGTCTATCCCATGAAATGGAATTCATTATTGAGACTGCTAAAGTGGCCAAGAATCTGAAACTATGTTATGAGCCTTGGAGGAAAACCTAATATTTTTTCATAATTTATTTATTTATTTATTTTAATTTTAATTTTTATTAATTACAAATTATTTGCTTTGTGTCCTCCTGTAGCTCCTTCCCTCCTCCCATCCCAATACCACCCTCCCTACCCTTCTCTACCCATGATCCTCCCCTAGTACACTGATGGGGAGGTCTTCCTCCCCTTCCTTCTGATCCTAGTCTATCAGGTCTCATCAGGATTGGCTGCATTATCTTCCTCTGTGTCCGGGTAAGGCTGCTCTCCCCTCAGGGGGAGGTGATCAAAGAGCAGGCCAATCAGTTCATGTCAGAGACAGTCCCTGTTCCCATTACTATGGAACACACTTGGACACTGAGCTGACATGGATTACATCTGTGCAAGGGTTCTAGGTTATCTTCATGAATGGTCCTTAGTTGGAGTATCAGTCTCAGAAAAGACCCTTGTGCCCAGATTTTTTGGTTCTGTTGTTCTCCTTGTGGAGCTCCTGTCCTCTCCAGATCTTACTATTTCCCACTTCTTTCATAAGATTCTCTGCACTCTACCCGAAGGTTGGCCATAAATCTCAGCATCTGCTTTGATATCCTGCAGGGCAGAGGCTTTTAGAGGCCCTCTATGGCAGGCTCATGTCATATTCCCTGTTTTAGCCTTCTTCGGATGTCCATGCTCCTTGCCCTTCTCAATGGGGATTGAGCACTTTAGCCAGAGTCCTCTGTTTTGATTAGTTTCTTTAGGTGTACATATTTTAGTAGGTTTATCCTATATTATATGTCTAATATCCACTTATGAGTGAGCATAGTCTGTGTGTGTCTTTCTGCTTCTTGGATATCTCACTCAGGATGATCTTTTTCAATTCCCACCATTTACCTGCAAATTTCATGATTTCCTTGGTTTTTATTGATGGGTAATACTCCATTGTGTAGATGTACCACAATTTCTGTATCCATTCCTCAACTGAAGGGCATCTGGGTTGTTTCCAGTTTCTGGCTATTACAAATAAAGTGCTACAAACATGGTTGAGCAAATGTCCTTGGTGTGTACTTGAGCCTCTTTTGGATATGTGCCTAGGAGTGGTATAGCTGGATCTTGAGGAAGCTTATTCCTAATTGTCTGAGAAAGCACCAGATTGATTTGCAAAGTGGTTGTAGAAGTTTACATTCCCACCAGCAATGGAGGAGGGTTCCCCTTTCTCCACACCTCTCTAGCATGTGTTGTCCCTTGAGTTTTTGATCTTAGCGATTCTGATGAGTGTAAGGTGAACTCTCAGGGTCATTCTGATTTGCATTTCGCTAATGACTAAGGAAGTTGAGCATTTCTTTAAGTGTTTTTTAGCCATTTGATATTCCTCTATTGAGAATTCTGTTTAGCTCTATACCACATTTTTTAATTGGATTGCTTGATTTGTTGCCTTTTAACTTCTTTAGTTCTTTATATAAACTGGATATTAACCCTCTGATACAGGGTTGGTGAAGATTCTTTCACAGTCTGTAGGCTGTAGTTTTGTTCTGACAACAGTGTCCTTTGCTTTACAGAAGCTTTTCAGTTTCATGAGGTCCCATTTATTGATTATTGCTCCTAGAGCCTGTGCTGTTGGTATTCTGTTCAGGAAGTTGCCTCCTGTGCCAATGAGTTTTAGTCTTTTCCCCACTTTTTCTTCTAACTGGTTTAGTGTGTCTGGTTTTATGTTGAGGTCTTTGATCCACTTGGACTTTAGTTTTGTGCAGGGTGATGAATAAGGATCTATTTTCATTTTTCTGCATGTAGACATCCAGTTGGACCAGCACAATTTGTTGAAGATGCTGTCTTTTTCCATTGAATGCTTTTGGCATCTTTGTCAAAAATCAAGTACCTGTAGGGTTTTGGGTTTATTTCAGTGACTTCTATTCGATTCCATTGATCCAGCAACCGGTTTCTATACCAGTACCATGCACTTTTTAGAAGTGTTGCTCTATAGTACAGCTTGAGATCAGAGATGGAGATACCTCCAGAAGATCTTTATTGTAGAAGATTGTTTTAGCAATTCTGAGTTTCTTGTTATTCCATATAAAGTTGAGAATTTTTCTTTCAAGGTCTGTAAAGAATTGTGTTGGTAATTTGATGGGGATTGCATTGAATCTGTGGATTGCTTTTGGTAAGACGGCCATTTTTACTATGTTAATCCTGCCAAGCCATGAGCATGGGAGATCTTTCAGTCTTCTGATATCTTCTTCAATTTCTTTCTTCAGAGACTGGAAATCTTTTTCATACAAGTCTTTGACTTGCTTGGTTACGGTCACACCAAAGTACTTTATGTCCTTTGTGGCTATTGTGAAGGGTGTGGTTTCCCTAATTTCTTTCTCAGCCCTTTTGTCTTTGGTATACAGGCGGGCTACTGATTTTTTTTTTTTGAGTTAATTTTATATCCAGACAATTTACTGAAGGTGTTTATCAGCTGTAGAAGTTCCCTGGTAGAATTTTTGGAGTCACTCAGGTATACTATCACATCACCTGCAAATAGTGATACTTTTACTTCTTCCTTTCCAATTTGCATCTCCTTGATCTCCTTTAATTGTCTTATTGATCTAGCTAGGACTTCAAGAACAATTTTGAAGAGATATGGAGAGAGTAGGCAGCCTTGCCTTGTCCCTGATTTCAGTGGGATTGCTTAAAGTTTCTCTCTGTTTAGTTTGATGTTGGCTATAGGCTTGCTGTATATTGTCTTTACTATGTTTAGGTATGTGCCTTGTATCCCTGATCTCTCCAAGACTTTAAACATGAATGGATGTTGGATTTTGTCGAAGGCTTTTTCAGCATCTAAAGAGATTATCATGTGGTTTTTTTTCTTTCAGTTTGTTTATATGGTGGATTACATTGATGGATTTCCGTATATTGAACCACCGCTGCATACCTGGGATGAAGTCTACTTGGTCATACTGGATGATATCTTTGATGTGTTCTTATATTCCAGTTTGCAAGTATTTTGCTGAGTATTTTTTTTTTTTTGCATCAATGTTCATAAGGGAGATTGGCCTGAAATTCTCTTTCTTTGTTGTGTCTTTGTGAGGTTTCGGTACCGAGGTGAATGTGGCTTCATAGAGTGAATTTGGTAGTGTTCCTTCTTTTTCTATTTTGTGGAATAGTTTCAAAAGAACTGTAGTTAGCTCTTCTTTGATGGTCTGGTAAAATTTTACACTGAAATCATCTGGTCTTGGGCTTTTTTTGCGTGGGAGAATTTTGATGACTGCTTCTATTTCCTTAGGGGACATAGGACTATTTAATTGATTTACCTGGTCTTGATTCAGCTTTGGTAAGTGGAATCTATCAAGAAAATTGTCTATTTCAAATTTTGTGGCATTTAGGCTCTTGAAGTAAAACCTAATGATTGTTTGGATTTCCTCAGTGTCTGTCATTATGTTCCCCATCTCATTTCTGATTTTGCTGATTTGGATGGTGTCTCTCTGCCTTTTAGTTAGCTTGGCTAAGGGTTTGTCTACCTTGTTGATTTTATCAAAGAACCAGCTCTTGGTTTCATTAATTCTTTGAATTGTTTTATTTGTTTCTACTTCATTGATTTCAGTTTGATTATTTCCAGCTGTCTACTCCTCTTTGGTGTGTCTGCTTCTTTTTTTTTCTAGGGCTTTTAGGTGAGCCATTAAGTTGCTTGAATGAAATGTTCTGAATTTCTTCTTGAAGGCACTTAGTGCTATGAACTTTCCTCTTAGCACTGCTTTCATTGTGTCCCATAAATTTGGGAATGTTGTGCTTTCATTTTCATTAAATTCTAGGAAGACTTTAATTTCTTTCTTAACTTCTTCTCTGACCCAGCTGTCATTGAGTAGTGAGCTGTTGAATTTCTATGTGTGTGTGGGCTTTTTGCTATTTCTGTTGTCATTGAGGTCCAGCTTTAGTCCATGGTGGTCAGATAGGATATATGAGATTATTTCACTCTTCTTGTATCTGATGAGGCTTGCTTTGTGACCAAGTATATGGTCTATTTTGGAGAAGGTTCCATGAGTTGCTGAGAAGAAGGTAAATTCTTTTGTGTTTGGGTGAAAGGCTCTGGAAATGTCTGTTAGGTCCATTTGATTCATAACCTCTGTCAGAGTCATTGTTTCTTTGTTTAATTTCTGTTTTGTTATCCTGTCCTTTGTTGAGAGTGGGGTGTTGAAGTCTCCCACTATTAATGTGTGGGGATCTGTGTGTGGTTTCAGTTTTATTATTGTTTCTTTTACAAATGTGGGTACTCTTTTATTTGGGACATGGATGTTCAGAATTGTGATGTCTTCTTGGTGGAGTTTTTCTTTGATGAGTATGAAATGACCTTCCCTATATTTTTTGATTAATTTTGGTTGAAAATCTATTTTATTTGATATTAGAATGGCAACTCCTGCTTGCTTCTTAGGTCCATTTGTTTGGAAAACTCTCTTCTAGCTCTTTACTCTCACAGCTGTGACATAGCTGTGTTTCTTGTATGCAACAATTGTTGGATCCTTTTTACTTATCCATTATGTTAGTCTGTGCCTTTTTATTGGAGACTTGAGTCTGTTGATGTTAAGGGAAATTACTGACTAGTGGCTGTTAGATGCTTTGTTTTTGCTGCTGGCTGTGGTAGTGTGTTTGTGTGCTTGGCTACTTTTTGTTTTGTTTTAGTGAGGTTATTTGATTCCTGTGTTTTCCTGAATGTAGTTAGTTTTCCTGGGTTGTACTTTTCCTTCTAGTATCCTCTGTAATGCTGGTTTTGTGGGTAGGTATTGTTTAAATTTGTTTTTTTTTTTTTTTTTTTTTGTTGAATATCTTGATTTCTTCATCTATGATGACTGAGAGTTTTGCTGGATATATTAGCCTAGGCTAACATCTGTGTTCTCTTAGGGTCTGCATGATATCAGTCCAGGCCCTTCTGGCTTTCATAGTCTTTATTGAGAAGTCAGGTGTGATTCTGATGGGTTTGCCATTATATGTTACTTGGCCTTTTTCCCTTGCAGCTTTTAGTATTTTTTCCTTGTTCTGTATACTTACTGTTTTGATCATTATATGGCGGGAGGATTTTCTTTTCTGATCTAATTTATTAGGTGTTCTGTAGGCCTCTTCTATTCTTATAGGCCTCTCCTTTAAGTTGGGGACATTTTCTTTTATGATTTTGTTGAGAATATTTTCTGGGCCTTGGAGGAGTGAATCTTCTTTTTCCTCTATTCCTATTATTCTTAGATTTTGTCTTTTTATATTATCTTGAATTTCTTGGATGGTCTGTGCCAGGAATTTTTTGGATTTAACATTTTCTTTGACAGATATATCAATTTCTTCCTTTGTATCTTCCACACCTGAGATTCTTTCTTCCATCTCCTGTAGTCTATTGGTTATGCTTACTTCTGTAATTCCTGTTTTCTTTCCTAAATTTTTCCTCTCCATGATTTTCTCTGTTTGTGTTTTCTTTAATTTTTCTAATTTTATCTTCAGATCTTGAGTTGTTTTGTTGATTTCCTTCACCTGTCTGATTGTATTTTCCTGTTTTTCCTTTAGTTCCTTCAGCTGTTTGTTTAAATATTCCTGTTTCTTTTATTTCTTTCAGTGATTTAATTATTTCCTCTCTGAAGGCCATGAACTTTTTGGCTGCATCTTCCCATATTTCTTCATGGATGGCCATAATCTGTTTGTCTTTTTCTTCCTGTATTTCTTTATGGATGGCCATAATCTGCTTGTTTTTAACTTCCTCCATTTCTTTATGGATGGCCACAATCTGTTTGACTTCATCGTCCTCTAATTCTTTATGTATTTTATTTGTTTCCACTGTTATCTTCTTCATCAGCATAAATGTAAGGTTATCTTCTTGCAATTCAATTATGCTGGGGTGTCCAGGGCTGCTTGCTCCTGGATAACTGGGTTCTGGAGAAGCCATATTGCTCTGCCTTTTGTTGGTTGAGCTTTTATGCTGGCCTCTACCCATTGGGATATTTTAGGTGTTGGCTATTAGTTTCTGGTGCTTTCTTCCTGGAATCCTGGGGTGGGGAGAATCCCCTTGGCAGGAAGATAATTTTTCCTAAAAGGGGCCTCATCTGCTTTTTAGGTATGGTTTCTCAAGAATTGCCAACTGCTCATCTCAGGCATATAGACTTGAGTGGTAACTGTCGTCTTTGTTAGGCAGGGTGAGGGGGCTCTCCTCTCACCCGTAGAAGTCCTGGAGACAGCTGCCCTGTTGCTGAGTTTCTTGCTCTGAATTTAGTGAGCTGCTGCTGTTGTTATACTATCTTTCAGGCACAGCCCTCTTGATGAAGAACTTGCTGATTCCCAAGCTCTGGGGTTTTCTCCAGACAGCAAAACTCAGTCTCTGGTTCCATAGGGCCAACATTTCTGTCTGAGATGGTGAGTCTTGTGTGCATCAGGTCTTTGGGCCGGCAGTTGAAGGCCCTGCTCTGGGCTGAAGGTTGAATACACTGCTCTGGGCCAGCAGCTGTGTGCCCTGATCTGGGATGGCGGCTGAAGGTCTAGCTCTGGGGCAGCAACTGTGCACCCGCGGGTCCCCAGGACCTTTTCCAGGGATTGACTGAGGTCAGTCTCGATTGATTCCCACACCATGGGATTTCCTCTCACCTGGGAATCACAATCACTGGTGTTTTAGGGCCCCGAGTTCAGTCTCCTGGTTGCTGTGCCGACATTGCTGTCCTGTTCCTCTGACACAGTGTCCTCCTGGCACCGCCCTCTTGGATCTCTAAACCTATTATTATTATTCTGCTAAAAAAAGCATAGCAATAAAGTGACTCTTAATGAAATACTTCCTTGAGATGCCCAAAGAACAGCGCACAATTCAGCATGTATGAAAGAAGCCTCTTCTTGAAGTAGATGGCAATTTACAAAAGTTCTTAACATACAGAGAATAAGAGATTTTGGAGCAATGAGCCCTCAATGCAGAATTATCAAATTTTATTTTTTTAAAAAAAGAGGCTTTTTCAAACCCCTCCTGTAAAGTCTCAGCGTTCTATGCAGACAAAGAAGTCATAAAGACTATAAGGACCAGACCTAGAGGCATAAAGAATTTTCCGAGATTGTGACAGCATGCACAGGATCTGTACTAGTTCAAATAATGCAAAATACCAGTATAGGAAAGAGAAAGGTGGGAAAAAATTATGCTCCTAACTTAAAAGCTAATTTTTGCAATTGTGTCCTGCAAAAATAAAATCATTTTGTTTTCTCAAGGAGTGACACTGGGTATATCACTACACTCCAGGGTAGACTCTATGCTCAAGAGTATTAGGCCTATACAAAAGGGACTCCATATTTTATGTGTGCTTTTATTGTTTGCTTGATTTCGTTTTGAAATTCTTGTCTTTTGTTTGTTTCAAATTTTATTTTTCCTCCTTTTTTTTGAGAAAGGAAGAACTTGAAGGTGGGTGAATAGAAGTAGAGAGAATCTGAAAGGTTCCAGGTCAAGAGTAAAGAATATGAGCAAAATATATTATATTAAGTTTATCATTTATCTTTAAGCCAAATTTACAACACAAAGTAAGTAATTTCTGAGAAATAAATCTCAGGTGATCTCTGATATCCTTTCTATTGGAAACAGAGGCATATACCACTACACATAGATTGGGACAAACTATTAATATAAGCAATATTATTTTGATAATTGTTGAGATACACAGGCAAAATGTTATTCTGGGAATTGAAAAGCTAAATTTAAATATCAAATTTTAAATTTACTTGAAAAGGTAACAAATCCACTCTTTTTCATTTTAAAACTTCACATAAGCAATGCAGTTGCCATCCCATTTCTGATTTGAAAAATGAGTACAGGCATATAAAAATATAACTAGTTGTAGTGGTGAATGCATTAGTAAATACATAATAAATGGATAGAGGGAAGGTTTCTTTAAAGGAATATTTAAAATATTTTTAAAAAGAGAAGAGTCTCTGAGAATGAATACTTCTAGTTATGAAAGAGTAGAAGATTGATGGAAATGAATGTGTAAGTAAGAAAATTATTTTTTATTTATTTTGTTTGTTTTTTATTTCATTATTTTCCCTTTTATCAAATACGGATTTTTTTCTCATACAATATAATCTGAATTCAGCTTTTCCTATCTGTACTCCTTCCAGTTCCTCTTCCCCTCCTCTCACATCTGGATCTACTACCTCTCTGTCTCTTATTAACAAAGAATAAGCTTCTAGGACATAATTACAAAACAAAAAAATTTATGAGATAAAGTAAAAATCATCATTTAAAGTTTGACAAGGCAAGCCAACAAAAATAAAAGCTCCGAGAGATGGCACAAAATCAGAGATCCACTTGTTTACTTTTTCAGGAGTTCCATAAAAATTTTTAAACTAAAAGCTATCATATATATGCAGAGGATATGATATAGAATCATGTAGGGCCTGTGCACGCTGCTTTAGTCTCTGTGAGTTCATAAGACCTTTGATCACTTACTTCAGAGGATAGTGTTTTCCTGGTATCCTCTATCTCCTGTCTTCTCTTCAGCAGGGTTCCTTGAGCTCTGAGATGAGGGAATTTATTGAGACATCTCATTTAAAGATGTATATTCCAAGCGGTCTCTCTTTCTCCCCCCCTCTCTCTTTGTGTGTGTGTGTGTGCATGTGTGTGCAACGTCTTGCTATGGGTCTCTATATTTATTCCCATCTGCTGAAGGAAGAAGCCTCTCTGATACTGGTTGAATAAGGCACTGATCTGCTACTATAGCAGAATATCATTAGGAGCCATTTTACTGTTATTTTTGTAAGAGCAGAGTATTTGATTTTCCCTAGGCCTTTGGGCTATCCAGACTCTAGTTCTTGGTCACTAGTTCATACCACTCTAGTGTCAGGTATGGATTCTATCTCATGGAATTGGCCTTAAGTCAAATTAGACATTGGATGGCTACTCACACAAGGTTTCTGGTACCATTGTCCTAGCCTATTTTTCAGGCAAGACATGTTGTAGATCAAAGGTTTGGTGGTTGGGTTGGTATTTATGTCTTTCTTTTGGTAGCCTGCATAATACCTTCCCATGTCATAGATGTTAGAGTTAAAGGTACTATGTCAGCACCAGTTTGACCTCTCCATGTTTAATGAGTTGTGTAGGTGTTCCTTCAACAATGGGACCTTGCTGTTGGCTTGTAGAGAGCTACATATTTTCTTGGCAACAGCCTGGGTTGTTTGGGCATTTCTATGGGACCGCTTTGGCCAACAACTCAATTAGATAAAACCCAGTCCTTGTTGACAAGAGATGGCCAATATGGGTTTGGTCTCTCTTATTATTTAGAGACTTCATTAGGATTGCTTTTGTATATTATAGGAAGTTTTTTACTGTACTAGGTTTCCATATGGCCTCACCGAGACTCCTCAAATGATCTTCAGTTCTAGCTGTTTCTCCTATCATTCTCTCCCTCAATGCTCTTTCCTCTCTTCTTCCCACCTGAACCTCCTGTTTTTGATCCCACTCCCTCCAAGCTCCAGTCAACCCGAAAAATCTATTCTATTCGCCCTCACAGGAGGATCTATGTGTCCCCCAAAGTCCCTTCCTTTATGTCTAACCTCTCTGGGTCTATGGATTGTAGCTTGGATACCATGAATGGATAATATCCAGATATAAGTGAGTACATGCCATATTTACCTTTCTGGGTCTAGATTATCTCACTCAGGATGATTGTTTCTTTTTCTAATTCCACGCAATTGACTGAAAATTTTGTTATTTGATTTATGAGAAAATTTAGCCCTGAAGTAATATAAAAAAAATCATTATATGTAGAGACAATAGATGATAGGTGAACTTTATTTTTCCAATCAACATAGACAGGAAGAATAAATGTGTGTTTGTGTGTATGTGCATGAAATCTAATTAAGGGTATATCCAGCAAGCAGAAAGCCTGACATTCACAGTGAACTCAATAATTAGGTTGCCTATATACTATATTATGTATATGATTAAGAAAGCAACTCAAAGAGCTTGTAGCCAACAAAAGTACCTCAGAGGCAATAGGAAAACTGAACATATTAACAGAAAATGTCATCAAAATACCCTGAAATAGAAGTGGACAAAGTTATCATAATTTAGAAAAAGCAAATATTTAAACTCTCAGCCCAGTCTGACTATAGAAAATTTAACACATCAAGAACAATTTGTTTTATCTAAGAAATATAAGTATAGCTTAACAGTAAAAAATAATTACAATTTTATACTGAATTTCTAAAAAAAAATTTCTCAGATTAAAATCCCCTATGAAACTAGGAATATAATAGAACTTCATCAAATTTATAAAGAACATTTATACAACTACTTATAGATAATACTGAACATTAGGATGAAAGATGGAAGACTATCTCCTAAGAAGATTGCATGTTCTTGTTTTTTGATTTTTTTGTCAGTTTTACTCTTATTGTAATAGGAGTTATAACTAAAACACTATGAAAAGAGAAAGAAAATGTGATAAGAAGACAGTAGATTATAGTTATACTGGGTTTGGGAAAGTGGCAGTAGTATGATCTTCTCTAGGGTCTATGACGTCTCCAGCCACAAATTTACAGGCCTGGTTTTCAGTACCAGGCATAAAGCCGCTTCTATTGAGTGAGCTTTAAGTCCAATTAGATTAGACAAATGTTGGTTGCTCCCAGGATAAAAATGCAACTGCAGTGACATGGGATATCTTGCCAGGAGTATCATTGCTGTGGTATAAAGGCTTCATAGCTGGTTAGAACTATTGATTACTTTTCTTTTTTGGCAGCTTATATATGATGATAACATACTTCAAGAGCTAAAACTAAGAAAGAAAACTTCTATGTCATATCCACTTTGTTTTTTTTATTTTTTTTTATTTTTTATTAATTACACTTTATTCATTTTGTATCCCCCCATAAGCCCCTCCCTCCTCCCCTCCCTATCCCACCCTCCCTCCCCTTTCTGCATGCATGCCACTCCCCAAGTCCACTGATAGGGGAGGTTCTCCTCTTCTTTCTGATCTTAGTCTATCAGTTCTCATCAAAAGTGGCTGCATTGTCCTCTACTGTGGCCTGGTAAGGCTGCTCCCCCCTCAGGGGGAAGTGATCAACGAGCAGGCCAATCAGATTATGTCTGAGGCAGTCTCTCTTCCCATTACTATATAACCCACTTGGACACTGAACTGCCATGGGCTACACCTGTGCAGGGGTTCCAGGTCATCTCCACGAATAGTCCTTGGTTGGAGTATGAGTCTCTGGGAAGTTCCCTGTGTTCAAATTATCTTGTTCTGTTGCTCTGCTTGTGGAGTTCCCGTCCCCTCCAGCTCTTACTATTTCCCACTTCTTACATAAAATTCCATTCACTCTGCCCATCAGTTGGCCATCAGGCTCAGCATCTGCTTTGACAGTCTATACTGCAGAAGCTTTCAGAGGCCCTCTGTGGCAGGTTTCAAGGTTGTTTCCTGTTTTCTTCTGGCTTTCAGAGGCCCTCTGTAGCAGGTTCCGAGGTTGTTTCCTATTTTCTTTTTCTTCTGATGTCCATCCTCTTTGCCTTTCAGGATGGGGATTGAACATTTTAGTTAGGGTCCTCTCTTTTGCTTAGTTTGTTTAGATGTACAGCTTTTAGTGGGTTTATTCTATATTGTATGTTTATATGAGTGAGTATATACCGTGAGTGTCTTTTTGCTTCTGGGACAACTCACTCAGGATGATCCTTTCCAGGTCCCACCATTTACCTGCAAATTTCATGATTTCCTTATTTTTCATTGCTGAATAATACTCCATTGTATAGATGTACCACAGTTTCTGCATCCATTCTTCAGTTGAGGGGCATCTGGGTTGTTTCCAGCTTCTGGCTATTACAAATAAAGCTGCTACAAACGTGGTTGAGCAAATGTCCTTTTTGTGTACTTGCGCCTCTTTTGGGTATATGCCTAGGAGTGGTATGGCTGGATCTTGAGGAAGCGCTATTCCTAGTTGTCTGAGAAAGCGCCAGATTGATTTCCAGAGTGGTTGTACCAGTTTACATTCCAAACAGCAGTGGAGAAGGGTTCCCCTTTCTCCACAACCTCTCCAGCATGTGTTGTCCCTTGAGTTTTTCATCTTGGCCATTCTGATGGGTGTAAGGTGAAATCTCAGGGTTGTTTTGATTTGCATTTCCCTAATGGCTAATGAGGTTGAGCATTTCTGTAAGTGCTTCTCTGCCATTCGATATTCCTCTGCAGAGAATTCTCTCTTTAGCTCTGTTCCCCATTTTTTAAGTGGATTACTTGGTTTGTTGCTTTTCAGCTTGTTTAGTTCTTTATATATATTGGATATGAGTCCTCTGTCAGATAAAGGGTTGGTGAAGATTCTTTCCCAATCTGTAGGCAGTCACTTTGTTTTGATGATGGTGTCCTTTGCTTTACAGAAGCTTTTCAATTTCATGAGGTCCCATTTATTGATTGTTGCTCTTAGAGCCTGTGCTGTTGGTGTTCTGTTCAGGAAGTTTTCTCCTGTACCAATGAGTTCTAGGGTATTCCCCACTTTTTTTTCTAGCCGATTTAATGTGTCTGGTTTTATGTTGAGGTCTTTGATCCACTTGGACTTCAGTTTTGTGCAGGGTGATAAGTATGGATCTATTTGCATTTTTCTACATGTAGACATCCAGTTGGACCAGCACCATTTGTTGAAGATGCTATCTTTTTTCCATTGTATGGTTTTGGCATCTTTGTCAAAAATCAGGTGTCCGTAAGTGTGTGGGTTTATTTCTGGGTCTTCTGGTCGATTCCATTGATCCACCATTCTGTTTCTATGCCAGCACCATGCAGTTTTTATAACTGTTGCTCTATAGTACAGCTTGAGATCAGGGATGGAGATACCTCCAGAAGATCTTTTATTGTAGAGGATTGTTTTAGCAATTCTCGGTTTCTTGTTATTCCATACGAAGTTGAGAATTTTTCTTTCCAGGTCTGTAAAGAATTGTGTTGGCAATTTGATGGGAATTGCATTAAATCTGTAGATTGCTTTTGGTAAGATGGCCATTTTTACTATGTTAATCCTGCCAAGCCATGAGCATGGGAGATCTTTCCATCTTCTCATATCTTCCTCTAATTCTTTCTTCAGAGACTTGAAATTTTTTTCATACAAGTCTTTGACTTGCTTGGTTAGGGTTACACCAAGGTACTTTATGTCATTTGTGGCTATTGTGAATGGTGTTGTTTCTCTAATTTCTTTCTCAGCCCTTTTGTCTTTTGTATACAGGAGTGATACTGATTTTTTTGAGTTAATTTTGTATCCGGCCACTTTGCTGAAGGTGTTTATCAGCTGTAGGAGTTCCCTGGTAGAGTTTTTGGGGTCACTCATATATACTATCATATCATCTGCAAATAGTGATAATTTGACTTCTTCTTTTCCCATCTGTATCCCCTTGATCTCCTTCGACTGTCTTATTGCTCTAGCAAGGACTTCCAGCACTATGTTGAAGAGATATGGAGACAGTGGGCAGCCTTGTCTTGTCCCTGATTTCAGTGGGATTGCTTAAAGTTTCTCTCCGTTCAGTTTGATATTGGCTATAGGCTTGCTGTATATCGCCTTTACTATGTTTAGATATGTGCCTTGTATCCCTGATCTCTCCAGTACTTTAAACATGAATGGATGTTGGATTTTGTCAAATGCTTTTTCAGCATCTAGGGAGATTATCATGTGGTTTTTTTCTTTCAGTTTGTTAATATGGTGGATCACATTGATGGATTTCCGTATATTGAACCACCCCTGCATACCTGGGATGAAGCCTACTTGGTCATAGTGGATAATATCTTTGATGTGTTCCTGGATCCGGTTTGCAAGTATTTTGTTAAGTATTTTTGCATCAATGTTCATAAGGGAGATTGGCCTGAAATTCTCTTTCTTTGTTGAGTCTTTGTGAGGTTTAGGTACCAAGGTGATTGTGGCTTCATAGAATGAGTTTGGTAATGTTCCTTCTGTTTCTATTTTGTGGAATAGTTTGAAGAGAATTGGAGTTAGCTCTTCTTTGAAGGTCTGGTAGAATTCTGCGCTGAAGCCATCTGGTCCTGGGCTTTTTTTGGATGGGAGACTTTTGATGACTGCTTCTATTTCTTTGGGGGATATAGGACTATTTAATTGATTTACCTGGTCCTGATTCAGCTTTGGTGAGTCAAATCGATCAAGAAAATTGTCCATTTCATTTAGATTTTCAAATTTTGTGGCATATAGACTTTTGAAGTAAGTCCTAATGATTGTTTAGATTTCCTCCGTGTCTGTAGTTATGTCCCCCCTTTCATTTCTGATTTTGTTTATTTGGGTGGTGTCTCTCTGCCTTTTAGTTAGTTTGGCTAAGGGTTTGTCGATCTTGGTGATTTTCTCAAAGAACCAGCTCTTGGTTTCATTGATTCTTTGAATTGTTTTATTTGTTTCTAATTGATTGATTTCAGCCCTGAGTTTGATTATTTCCAGCCGTCTACTCCTTTTTGGTGTGTCTGCTTCTTCTTTTTCTAGGGTTTTTAAGTGGGCCATTAAGTTGCTTGAATGAGCTATCTCGAATTTCTTCTTGAAGGCACTTAGTGCTATGAACTTTCCTCTTAGCACTGCTTTCATTGTGTCCCACAAGTTTGGGTATGTTGTGTCTTCATTTTCATTGAGTTCTAGAAAGGCTTTAATTTCTTTCTTTATTTCTTCCCTGACCCAGCTGTCATTTAATAACAAGTTGTTCAGTTTCCATGAGTATTGTAGGCTTTTTGCTATTTCTGTTGTTGTTGAAGTCCAGCTTTATTCCATGGTGATCAGACAGGATACAAGGGATTATTTCAGTCTTCTTGTATCTGTTGAACCTTGCTTTGTGACCAACTATATGATCTATTTTGGAGAAGGTTCCATGAGGTGTTGAGAAGAAGGTAAATTCCTTTGTGTTTGGGTGTAAAGTTCTGTAGATGTCTGTGAGGTCCATTTGATTCATGACCTCTGTCAGAGATATTGTTTCTTTGTTTAATTTCTGTTTTGTTGACCTGTCCTTTGTTGAGAGTGGGGTGTTGAAGTCTCCCTTCTATTAATGTGTGGGGATCTATATGTGGTTTAAATTTTATCAATGTTTCTTTTACAAATGTGGGTGCTCTTGTATTTGGGGCATAGATGTTCAGGATTGTGATGTCTTCCTGGTGGAATTTTCCCTTGATGAGTATGAAGTGTCCTTCCTCATCTCTTTTTATTAATTTTGGTTGAAAGTCTATTTTATCAGATATTAGAATGGCTACTCCTGCTTGCTTCTTGGGTACATTTGCTTGGAAAGTCGTCTTCCAACCTTTTACCCTCAGGTAATGTCTATCTTTGTGTCTTAGGTGTGTTTCTTGTATGCAACAGATTGCTGGGTGTTGTTTACGTATCCATTCTGTTAATCTGTGTCTTTTTACTGGAGAGTTGAGTCCATTGATGTTGAGAGAGATTAATGACCAGTGGCTGTTAGATCCTTTGATTTTGATGTTGGCTGTGTTCATAAGTTTGTGTCCTTGGTTGCTTTTTGTTTTGCTGTAGTAAGTTTAATTATTTCCTGTGTTTTCTTGACAGAAGCTAATTTTCTTGGGTTGTATTTTCCCTTCCAGTGTCTTCTGTAATGCTGGATTTGTGTGTAGGTATTGTTGAAGTTTGTTTTTGTCATTGAATATCTTGTTTTCTCCGTCTATGAGGACTGAGAGTTTTGCAGGGTATAGTAGCCTGGGCTGACATCTGTGTTCTCTTAGGGTCTGCATGATATCTGTCCAGGCCCTTCTGGCTTTCATAGTTTCTGTTGAAAAGTCAGGTGTGATTCTAATGGGTTTGCCATTATATGTTACTTGGCCTTTTTCCCTTGCAGCTTTCAGTATTTTTTCTTTGTTCTGTATACTTCCTGTTTTGATTATTATGTGGCAGGAGGATTTTCTTTTCTGGTCAAATTTGTTGGGTGTTCTGTAGGCCTCATGTATCCTTATTGGCTTCTCCTTTAACTTGGGGAAATTTTCTTCAATGATTTTTTTGAAAATATTTTCTGGGCCTTGGAGAAGGGAGTCTTCTTTTTCCTCTATTCCTATTATTCTTAGGTTTTGTCTTTTCATATTGTCTTGGATTTCTTGGACGGTCTGTGTCAGGAATTTTTTGGATTTAACATTTTCTTTGACAGATACATCGATTTCTTCCATTGTATCTTCTACACCTGAGATTCTTTCTTCCATTTCTTGTATTCTGTTGGTTATGCTTACCTCTGTAGTTCCTGTTTTCTTCCCTAAATTCTTCCTCTCCATTATTTTCTCCATTTGTGTTTTCTTTAATTTTTCTAGTTCTATCTTCAGGTCTTGAGTTGTTTTGTTTACTTCCTTCACCTGTCTGCTTGTATTTTCCTCTTTTTCTTTTAGTTCCTTCAACTCTGTCTCTTTGATTTCTTTCAGTGATTTAATTATTTCTTCTCTGAAGGCCACAAGCTGTTTGGCTGCATCTTCCCGTATTTCTTCACGGATGGCCCTAATTTGCTTGTCTTTATCTTCCTCCATTTCTTTACGGATAGCCATGATCTGTTTGGTTTTATCTTCCTCTAATTCTTTACGTATTTTATCTGTTTCCTCTATTATTCTCTTCATCAACATAGATGTAAGGTCATCTTCTTGATTTTCTATTATGCTGTATTGTTCAGGGCTGTTCGCCACTGGATGGCTGGGTTCTGGAGATGCCATATTGCTCTGTCTTTTGTTGGTTGAGCCTTTACGCTGACCTCTACCCATTGGGCTGATTTAGGTTTTGGCTGTTAGTTTCTGTGCTTCCTGGAGTCCTGAGGTAGGGAGTATCCCCTTGGCCAGAAGATGATTTTTCCTGAAGGAGTCCTTCTCTGCTTTTTGGTTATGGTCACTGTATGGCCAGTGTTTCTCCGGAGATGCCACTGCTCACCTCAGGTTTATAGCCCTGAGTAGTAGCTGTGCTCTATGTTAGGCAGGGGGGGATCTCCTCTTACCCATAAAATTTCTCAAGACAGCTGCCCCACTGCTGGGTTTCTTGTTATAAATTTAGTGTGCTGCTGCTCACTAAATTTCCATGTACAGTCCTCTTGAAGAGACTGCTGATTCCCTAGCTGTGGGGTTTTCTCCCAACAGGGAAACTCAGTCTGTTATCCTGGGGTGCACAGTTCTGTCTGAGAAAGTGGGAGGTGCACTCAGCAAGTCTCTGGGCCAAAGGCTGATTGCTCTGCTCTGGACCTGGAGAATGTGCACCTAGGTTGAGTTGTCGCCTGGGGGCACTGTTCTGGTCTGGAGGCTGGGTGCCTCACTCTGGACCAGAAGCTGTGTGTCTCTGTCTGGGATGGCGACTGTAGGCACCGCTCTGGTCCAGACGCTGTGGGTGCAGCCCCCCTGAAGAATCAGGGATTCCTACAGTTTTGGCAGTCCAGCCAGGGACAACTGGCCGATCCCTGGCACAGTATCTGAGGGCTGCTGTAATGGCTCTTCGGCTCCTGCAGGTCCGAGGATGCAGCTGTGTGTCCCAGTGCCCCAGGGGAACGCAACAATGGCGGCAGAGCACAGAGCTTCTGCCTGCACTAGAGTCTGCGTGAGTCCAGGAAGTGTTTTGGTGCTGGGTGTCCTAAGCGTTAGAGCTGCTGACCCCCTCCACTGGGGGTTTCCTCCTGCCAGAGACACGCAGTCTGGTGCCCTGGTGCCCTGGTGCCCACAGTTCTATCTGAGGCGGCGAATTACGCGCGCAGGCAGGGCTCTGTGCAGGTGCCTTTGTCCCGGCTCTGGGTCCGGGCTGGCTCTTGGGGCACCCGCGGAACCCGAATCTTTTCCAGGGGATGTCTGGGTAACCTGGGGTCGGTCCCAATTGTTTCCTGCTCCGTGGGGTTATCTCTCGACTGGGAAATCCAGTCTATGGTGTTGTGGGCCCACAGTTCAGTCTGGGACCTTGACCAGATTGCGCTGGCGGGTAGCTCTGGGCTGGCGACTAAGCGCCTGGCGGAACAGTGATCTCTTCCGCGGTTTAGCCGGGTGAGTTAAAGCTGATTGAATCCCCCACCGTGGGGTATCCTCTCACCTGAGAAACACAACCACTTGTGTTTTATGGCCGCGAGTTCTGATTGCTGGTCACTGTGCCAATCCTGCTGTGCTGCTCCTCAGAATGAGAGTCCTCCCGGCGCCGCCATCTTGCCCCGCCGTCATATCCACTTTGATTTCTCTAAATCAGTCCTGATCTAAAATGTGTGGTACCTTCAACAACAGGGTCTTATGTTCAACTTCTGAAAGACAACAAGGGCAACAGTAGCAGCTTACATTGTTTTGGGGATATCTTGAACTCCTCTAACTTACAACTCAATGGGAAATTTTGCATGTCTGGCACTTGGGTTTTTGTTAGATAATTTATGGTGTTGAGGGCAATTATTTCACTATGAGACAAACTCACACACAGTATTTTTTAGTAAAAATAAAATAATGTTTCTCTATGTTTTTTTCAACTATTTTGTTATTTATTCCTTCCCTATCCCTATTTATGCTCCTCCCACAGTAGCATTTTGCCCATTTCTTCCTTCAGGATAGCTGTGTCTATTATGAATCTGACTAAAGTTTCATCTTCACTACCTGCATAGTCCCCATTTATTATCTTCCTGGTTTCTGATACTCTAGATTATATACTTACATCCAAAAGTTGGAGCTCAGATCTAGAAGTAAGAGAAAACAGATATTTTTTTTTATACCTGGGTTACCTCACTCAGTGTTTTCCATTTCCATGCATTTACTTGCAAATTTCATTTCATTTTACTTTACAGCTAAATAAATTGGCCTTGTGTATACTTACCACATTATCATGATTTATTCATCAGTTTAAGTGCATTTGGTTTGTTTACATTTCTTATCTATGTGAGCATATCAGTACAAGTATCTTTGTATTAGGATATCAATAAATGTAACTCTTACCCTTTTCACAGATGCTTCTTTTATGCAGCAGATGGAAGCCACTACAGATTTTCACAAATAATCATTGCATAAACAAGATATGCTTAGTGATAGCACCAGTTGACATCACAGATGGGAAAAATAAATCTCACAAAGCCCTACACCAGGTGAAAAGCACATACATATCCATATGTATATCCATATGTATGTATGTATATCAGTTACATGCATGAATTTGAGAGGGAGTTGAGGGCACAGAGAACCTGAAGGGAGAATAGAAAGGGTTGGAAATTATATAAATAAAACAAAATAGAAATTACAATTTAAGAAAATATATAGATCCTCATTTTTTAAAATGACACTAAATAGTAAGAAAAGAGGTAATTTGTTTTTAATTACATTGTAAGATAAAGTATATGAAATGTCTCAAAAATACTAAAAACATCAAGTTATGCAACGAAACAGTCAGTGCATTTTCATATACTTTGAAAGAAAATTTGAAAGGGTACATACTAACTGTGGGGATTTGGAACAAATGTGACTAAGAACATTGAGCATTTATATTTTTTTAATTTTTACAATTTATTTTCTTTGAATTCTAATTATAGGCCACTCCCTCATCTCATCTAGGTTCCATCCTCCTTCCCAATATCCCCCCAGTTTCCTCTTCTGCTTCTCTGATAAAGAGGGTCTTCCACCTCTACCATCTGACCCTAGTATATCAATTCTTATCAGGATTGCCTGGCTCCTCTTTCTCTGTGACCTGGTAAGGCCTCTCTACCTGGAGGAAGTGATTAAAGAGCAGGCAACTGAGTTCATGTTAAAGACTGCCCTTGTTCCCCTTACTAGGGAACCACTTGGATACTGAGCCACCTATGAGCTACATATGAGGCAAGGATCTAGGTCCTCTCCATGCATGGTCCTTGGTTGATGCATCCAGTCTCTGCAGGCCCCTCTGGATCCAGACATTTTGTTTTTGTTGGTCTCCTTGTGGAACTCTTTCATTTCCTCTCTACAAGTCTCTCTAAAGGCTTCAATCTGTTTGACTGTATCTTTCTGTATTGTTACACAGATTTTATTTAGTTCCTCCATTATCATCTTTATAAGCATATATTTAAGGTAATTTTCTGTGTTTAAGTTGTGTTAGTGTATTCAGGGATGTTTGCCATGGGATAACTGGGTTCTGGGGATACGATATTGTTATGGTTTTTATTGATTGTGTTTTTACACTGACCTTTAGCCATCTGGTTGTCTCTGACATTGGCTGGTCTCTGACACTTGGGTTCTGGGGGTTGGCTGGGGTGTGTGGTAAGAGTGCTGGGCAGGAAGCTGGATGTTCCCACAGGAACCCTCCTAAGATTGGCGAATATGGTTATTGACTGGTTTGTGGTTCTCAGGGACTTGCCCAAGGCTCTCCTCAGATGTATGATCCTGTGGATCACCTGGACTACTCATGAGCCCAGTGGCTCTCCTCTCAAGAGGGGAAGTTCGTAGAGACACCTGCCCCACCACTGACTTTCTTGCTCTGAGATTAATGATCTTCAGGTGCCCAGACACTGTGCTTGCTGGGCACAGCCACCTTGAAACCAGTGAACCTAGAGGTCTGGTTGGTCTTCCTAAGGAGACAGGGTGGGCTTGGGATCACACATCTGGGGCTGTTCCCATGGCTTTCATGTGTCAGGAGGCCTGAGGTTGGCAATGGGAGCTGTGGTACCTAGAAGATATTCATTGGCCGGTGACAGCAGCGTGTCAGTGTGTGTCTAGACACTGGAAACTGCAGGTAGAAACTTGGGAACTTTTCAGGGAATTAGCTGGGTGACCTGACATCAGACCAGCTTGAGTCCCTCACTGTGGATCTCTTCTTGACTGGGAAACACAGATGCTGGTGTTTGGGGGCCCATAGTTCACTCTGCTGGTAATTGTGCAGCTACTGCTGTCCTGCTGATCAGACCTAGCATATGATCAGTACCACCATCATTGATGTGATCTCTTCTAGATATAAAAGTATTTTGTTAGTGTTTTCAAAAGAAAATATTGAAGTAATATTGCCTAAAATTGTTTCTATGAGCCCACACAAAGTTTTCTAACATTTTGTATATTCTACCGTCAAATCTTCCATTTAAAAGAAAAAAAAACTTATTGATCTCATGGAAATGATTAAAATTTTGAGTAAAACAATGTTTATGGGATATCAGTATCTCTGTAGAAAGACGATAATAGAAAAGAGTGATTTTTGTTCAGGTTGGTTCTACATGACATACATTTTGTAAAGATGATAGAATAAAGCTATAAGTATAAAGGAGTAATATATGCTTTTCCATGTATTTTCAACTACCTTCATTACAAATTTTATTTTACAGGGAGAGTCTCCACCTGTATTCCATAGCAAACACTTAAATTTTGCTCAGGGAAATCCAAGATGGCGGCACTGACCACACAGTGTATCTGAACAGCAGCTCAGCAGTAAGAGCAGGGTGACTAGCAGGCCGTACAATGGACCGAAAACTCATGACGTCTATGTTTCTCAGGTGAGAGAAGAATCCACAGGGATACTCAAAGTTTCATCATCAGGCTACCTGGCTAATTCTGGGGAAAATTCCCAGGCTCCCATCCAGCACAGCTGCAGCCCTAGGCTACCAGCCCAAACCCAATATCTGTGGATACAGTCCTAGGACCAGCACCTGGGGCCTAGACCTTGGGAGCTCACTCTCACTGCCTGTGGAGTGAATACCCTCCTTTACTAAGTATGAGGCTCCAAACCTGGGCACCCACTTTCACAGTTGTGTGCACACCTTCTGGGTAGTAGTAGTTCCTGGTTCCAAACCTGGAAGACCACACTCAACATCCTGTGGACACCTTTCTGGTCTCAGCAGCTAGTGGCTCTTACTCTCACAGCCTTGTGGAGAGAGTGCATTCTGGTACTGTGGGGGAAGCATGGCTCCATTCTACTTGCTCACCTGGATCAGAATCAGACAGAGGAGCACAGACAATAAACACAGCTGAGGTGAGCTGAGCTAAGCATGGGACCCAGGTTCCATTCCCCACTATCTTATGGAAGCCTGTGGGGCACTGGAGCAGCTCTGGAAGGAGAGATCTTTCCTTGTGCACCCCAGCAGCCTGGCTCACAAAGGCCAGAAACAGTGAGCCCAGCACAAACAGAGAACCCAATGGAGCTGAGCAAGTCACCTGACCAAAGTTCCATTGTCCTCCTCCCCAAGGATGCCTGTGGGGCACTGGAGCAGCTCTAGACTCATAGATCTTTCTGCCAGCTCCCCAGCAGAAACAAGGGTCAGAAACAAGGCCAGCACAGCCAGTAAGTGCAGTGGTACTGAGCCAGGTATGGGACCCAAATCCCATCCTCCACCATCCTTAAGGAAGCCTGTGAGACATTGTAGCAGCTCTAGACTCAGAGATCTTTCCACCCATGCAAACCTGGGTCACAAAAAGTGAGCCAGCACAGACAGTGAATCCAGGGGCGACTACTCAAAACTCACAAGACAGGTGGATGGAGTCTACAGTACAGGCTCCAGGAATATTCAGTCAAGGCTACAGACAACCAGAAATCTAGAGGCCAGCATAATAATACAGGTAACAAAAACCAGAACATCATGGTTTCACCAGAATTTCTAAAAATCAATGGATATTCTATTGCAGCTGAAACACAGGAAAATGATCTTAAATCTATAATTATAAAGTTACTTGAGGCACAGAATGCAAAAATGAAGAAAAATAGAGTCACATAAAGAAGAAATGAACAAAAAATAAATAAAAGCCATCATGGACTAACAGGAATCCACATTCAAACAGATGAAGGAAATGGTACAAGACATGAAAACAGAGTTAGAATCAATGAAGAAAACATAAAGAAAATCCTGGAATTAGAGAACTTAGAGAAGATATCAGGAACCACAAACATAAACATCACCAACAGAACACAAGAGATAGAAGAAAGAATCTAAGGCGCTGAAGATACAGTTGCAGAAATTGATACATCGCTCAAATAAAATCAGAAAAGTCCCCAAAACAAAACATCCAAGAAATCAAGAATACCATGAAAAGACAAAAGCTAAGAATAATAGGAATAGATGAAAAAAAATTTCCATGCTCCAATGCCTAGAAAATATTTTCGAGAAAAGCATAGAAAAAAATTTCCCCAACCACAAGAAAGAGATACTCATAAACATACAAGAGGCCTACAGAACACTAAATAAACTCGACGAAAAAAGAAACTTCTCTAGCCACATAATAATCAAATCTACAGAACAAAGAAAAATATTAAAAGCAGCAAGGGAAAAAGGCCAAGTAATATAGGAAAGGCAGAACTATCAGAACCACACCAGACTTCACAACAGAGACTATGAAAGCCAGAAAGACCTGGGTAAATATCATGAAGAATCTTAGAGATCACAGATGCCAACTCAGACTACTATATCCAGCAAAATTTCAATCAACACAGATGGAGAAAACAAAATATTCTATGAATAACTAAATTTAAACAATATATATGCCTCAATCCAGCCCTACAGAATATACTAAAAGGAAAACTCCAACCCAATGAGATCAACTACACCCAAGAAAACAGAGGATAAAGACACCATCACAACAACAACAAAAAAGAAAACAAGCTCTAATGCCAGCTTCACGGGACCCTCGGAGATCACCAGGAGAGGATGCAACGGCAAGAGAGCTTTATTAAGAGAGCTATCGATCTCGGGACCCAAGTCTCACTGACGCAGCAGTAGAGAAGTGGAACTCCGAGCTCTGAGTGAACAGGATTTTTAAAGGGAAAGTCTGTAATCAGGGGGTTTCCATGGCAGCAAGCAGGGGGCCATAAGCCTTGGCGTTATAGAATTGGGTAAACTTTAGTAGGGCCAGGTAACCATTTCTGAGGCACACAATCACAATGGCTAAGACATATAATCACCCATGGGTAAAGCATATAATTACAATGGCTATTTTTCTAAACTATATCTAAAACATTGGGGAGAATTTTCCCACCCGATTCCCAACAGATTCTCATTGATTATTGCCAGGGAGTTTGTCTCTATTTTCTATGAAGCATTTATTCTCCTAGGCTATTGCTAGGAGAGTTAACTTGGTTTTCTGCCAAGTGCGCATTCTGTGATATTTCCTGGTACCTGAATTCAGCTCTTTATTTCAAAATGGAGTTATACTTAGGCTAACTTAAACTCTTCAAAGCACACAAACACAAAATCACTACCAATTCCACAATAAAAGGAACTAACAATCATTGGTCACTAATATCTATTAACATCAATGGTCTCAACTTTCCAATAAAAAGACACAGACTAACAGATTGGTTGTGGAAACAGGATCCACCATTCTGCTGCATTCAAGAAACACACTGCTGCAACAAAGATAGACACTACCTCAGAGTAATGGGCTGGAAAAAAAAGTTTTCCAAGCAAACAGACACAAGAAGCAAGCTGAAGTAGCCATCCTAATATCTAATAAATAGACTGACAAAATTAATCAAAAGAGATGGAGAGGGACACTTCATTGTCATCAGAGGAAAATCCACCAGGAGGACATCACAATCCTAAACATCTATGCAGCAAACACAAGTGCTCCTGTATTTGTCAAAGAAACATTATTAAAACTTAAACACACATTGATCCCAACACCTTAATAGTGAGAGATTTCAACACTGAACTCTTGCCAAGAGACAGATCATTGAGAAAGAAGCTAAAAAGAGAAATAAGGACACTTACAGAGGTCTTAAATCAAATGGACCTAATAGATGTTTACAGAAACAATCACCCAAACACAAAAGAGTATACCTTCTTCATGGAACCTTCTCCAAAATTGACCATATAGTCAAGCACAAACAAGCCTCAACAGATACAAAAAATTTAAAATAATTCATTGTATCTTATCAGACCAAGATGGTCTAAAACTAGACCTCAAAAAAAACAAAAACAAAAAAAAAAAAACAAAAAACAGAAATAACAAAAAGCCTACACACAGAGAAACTGAAAAACTCTCTACCCAATACAACTGGGTCAGGGAGGAAATAAAGAAAGAAATTAAAGAATTCTTAGAATTCAATGAAAATGAAGGTACAACTTACCTAACTTATGAGACACAATGAAAGCAGTGCTAAGAGGAAAGTTCATAGCACTAAGAGCCTTCATAAAGAAATTTAAGGCACCGCATAAAAGCAACTTAATGGCACACCTGAAAGCACTAGAAAAAAAAAAGCAGACACGTCTAACAGGAGTGGATGGCTGGAAATAATCAAACTCAGGGATTAAATCAATACATTAGAAACAAAGAAAACAATTAAAAGTATCAATGACACCAAGAGCTGGTACTTTGAGAAAATCAACAAGATAGACAAACTCTTAGCCACAGTAACTAAAAGGCAGAGAGACACTATCCAAATCAGCAATATCAGAAGTGAAAAGGGGGACATAATGACAGGCACAGGAAATCCGAAGAATCATTAGGTCCTACTTCAAAAGCCTATATATCACAAAATTTGAAAATGTAAATGAAATGGTCAATTTTCTTGATAAGTTTCATCCCAGGCATGCAGGGGTAGTTCAATATAAGAAAATCCATCAATGTAATGCACTATATAAACAAACTAAAAGGGAAAAAAAAACCAAACACATGATCCCTCCTTAGTTGCCGAAGAAGCATTTGACAAAATGCAACACTCATTTCATGTTTATAAAGTTTTGGAGAGATCAGGGATACAAGGCATATAGCTAAACATAGTAAAAAGCAATATACAACAAGTCTATGAAGAGATGATTAAATCAATCCCACTGAAATCAGGGACAAGGCAAGGCTGCCCACTCTCTCCATAGCTCTTCAACATAGTACTTGAAGTCCTAGCTAGAGCAATAAGACATCGAAAGGAGATCAAGGGGATGTAAATCAGGAAAGAATAAGTCAAAGTATCGCTATTTGCAGATGATACAATTGTATACAGGAGTGGCCCAAAAAATTCTACTCCTTCAGCTGATAAACACCTTTAGCAAAGTGGCTGGATACAAAATTAACTTCAAAATATCTGAAGCCCTCCTTCAAGTCTCTGAAGAATGAAATTGAAGAAGATACCAGAAGTTACAAAGATCTCCTATGCTCATGAATCGGTAGGATTAACATAGTGAAAATGGCCATTTTGCCAAAAGCAATCTACAGATTCAATGTTATTCCCACCAAAATACCAACACAGTTTTTACAGACGTTGAAAGAACAATTCTCAACTTTATATGGGGGGGGAGGGGAAGCAGAGTAGCTAAACCAATCTTCATTCCTGACCTTAAGCTGTACTACAGAGCAACAGTAATAAAAACAGCATGGTATCAGCATAGAAACAGGCTGCTGAATCAATGGAATCAAATTGAAGACCCAGAAATAAACCCACACACCTAGGAAGACTTGATTTTTCACAAAGAAGCCAAAACCATACTATGGAAAAAGATAGCATCTTCAACAAATGGTACAGGACTAACTAGATGTTTACATTTAGAAAAATGCAAATAGACACATATTTATCACCCTGCACAAAAGTAAAGCCGAAGTGGATCAAAGACATCAACATAAATCCAAATACACTAAACCTATAGAAGAAAAAGTGGGGAAGATCCTTGACCTCATTTGCACAGAAGACAACTTGTTGAACAGAACATCAACAGTAATGAATCTAAGATCAACAATCAATGAATGGGATCTTTTTTTATTTTTATTTTTTATTAATTACACTTTATTCATTTTGTATCCCCCATAAGCCCCTCCCTCCTCCCCTCCCTATCCCACCCTCCCTCCACTTTCTGCATGCATGCCCCTCCCCAAGTCCACTGATAGGGGAGGTTCTCACCTTTCTGGTCTTAGTTTATCAGTTCTCATCAAAAGTGGCTGCATTGTCCTCTTCTGTGGCCTGGTAGGGCTGCTCCCCCCTCAGGGGGAGGTCATCAAAGACCAGGCCAATCAGATTATGTCAGAGGCAGTCCCTCTTCCCACTACTAGGTAACCCACTTGGACACTGACCTTCCATGGGCTACATCTGTGCAGGGGTTCTAGGTTATCTCCATGAATAGTCCTTGGTTGGAGTATGAGTCTGGGAAGTTCCCTGTGTTCAACTTTTCATGTTCTGTTGCTCTCCTTGTGGAGTTCCTGTTCTCTCCAGCTCTTACTATTTCCCACTTCTTACATAAAATTCCATTCACTCTGCCCGACAGTTGGCCATCAGGCTCAGCATCTACTTTGATAGTCTGCAGGGAAGAGGCTTTCAGAGGCCCTCTGTAGCAGGTTTCTAGGTTGTTTCCTGTTTTTTTCTTCTTCTTATGTCCAGCCTCTTTGCCTTTCAGGTGGGGATTGAACATTTTAGTTAGGGTCCTCTCTCTTGCTTGGTTTCTTAGATGCATAGACTTTAGTGGGTTTGTCCTATATTGTATGTCTACATGAGTGAGTATATACCGTGTGTGTCTTTTTGCTTCTGGGACAACTCACTCAGGATGATCCTTTCCAGGTCCCACCATTTACCTGCAAATTTCATGATTTCCTTATTTTTCATTGCTGAGTAATACTCCATTGTATAGATGTACCACAATTTCTGCATCCATTCTTCAGTTGAGGGGCATCTGGGTTATTTCCAGCTTCTGGCTATTACAAATAAGGCTGCTACAAACATGGTTGAGCAAATGTCCTTTTTGTGTACTTGAGCGTCTTTTGGATATATGCATAGGAGTGGCATGGCTGAATCTTGAGGAAGCACTATTTCTAGTTGTCTGAGAAAGCTCCAGATTGCTTTCCAGAGTGGTTGTACAAGTTTACATTCCCACCAGCAGTGGAGAAGGGTTCCCCTTTCTCCACAACCTCTCCAGCATGTGTTGTCACTTGAGTTTTTGATTTTGGCCATTCTGATGGGTGTAAGGTAAAATCTCAGGTTTGTTTTGATTTGCATTTCCCTAATGGCTAATGAGGTTGAGCATTTCTGTAAGTGCTTCTCTGCCATTGGATATTGCTCTATTGAGAATTCTCTGTTTAGCTCTGTTCCCCATTTTTTAAGTGGATTACTTGGTTTGCTGCTTTTCAGCTTGTTTAGTTCTTTATATATACTGGATATGAGTCCTCTGTCAGATAAAGGGTTGGTGAAGATTCTTTCCCAATCTGTAGGCAGTTGTTTTGTTTTGATGACGGTGTCCTTTGCTTTACAGAAGCTTTTCAATTTCATGAGGTCCCATTTATTGATTGTTGCTCTTAGAGCCTGTGCTGTTGGTGTTCTATTCAGGAAGTTTTCTCCTATACCAATAAGTTCTAGGGTATTCCCCACTTTTTTTTCTAGCCGATTTAATATGTCGGGTTTTATGTTGAGGTCTTTGATCCACTTGGACTTCAGTTTTGTGCAGGGTGATAAGTGTGGATCTATTTTCATTTTTCTACATGTAGACATCCAGTTGGACCAGCACCATTTGTTGAAGATGCTATCTTTTTTCCATTGTATGTTTTTGACATCTTTGTCAAAGATCAGGTTTCCATAAGTGTGTGGGTTTATTTCTGGGTCCTCTGTTCGGTTCCATTGATCCACCATTCTGTTTCTATGCCAGTATCATGCAGTTTTTAAAAATGTTGCTCTATAGTACAACTTAAGATCAGGGATGGAGATACCTCTAGAAGATCTTTTATTGTAGAGGATTGTTTTAGCAATTCTGGGTTTTTTGTTATTCCATATGAAGTTGAGAATTTTTCTTTCCAGGTCTGTAAAGAATTGTGTTGGTAATTTGGTGAAAATTGCATTGAATCTGTAGATTGCTTTTGGTAAAATGGCAATTTTTACTATGTTAATCCTGCCAAGCCATAAGCATGGAAGATCTTTCCATCTTCTCATGTCTTCTTCTAATTCTTTCTTCAGAGTCTTGAAATTTTTTTCATGCAAGTCTTTGACTTCCTTGGTTAGGGTTACTCCGAGGTACCTTATGTCATTTGTGGCTTTTGTGAAGGGTGTTGTTTCCCTAATTTCTTTCTCAGCCCTTTTGTCTTTTGTATACAGGAGTGCTACTGATTTTTTACTGGTTAAAATTTTTTACTTTGCTGAAGGTGTTTATCAGCTGTAGGAGTTCCCTGGTGGAGATTTTGGAGTCACTCATGTATACCATCATATCATCTGCAAATAGTGACTTCTTTTCTAATCTGTATCCCCTTGATCTCCTTCAACTGTCTTATTGCTCTAGCAAGGACTTCCAGCACTATGTTGAAGAGATATGGGGAGAGTGGGCAGCCTTGTCTTGTCCCTGATTTTAGTGGGATTGCTTTAAGTTTCTCTCCATTGAGTTTGATGTTGGCTATAGGCTTGCTGTATATCACATTTACTATGTTTAGATATGTGCCTTGTATCCCTGATCTCTCCAAGACTTTAAACATGAATGGATGTTGGATTTTGTCAAATGCTTTCTCAGCATCTAGGGAGATTATCATGTGTTTTTTTTTTCTTTCAGTTTGTTAATATGGTGGATCACATTGATGGATTTCCATATGTTGAACCACCGCTGCATACCTGGGATGAAACATACTTGGTCATAGTGGATAATATTTTGATGTGTTCTTATATTCGGTTTGCAAGTATTTTGTTAAGTATTTTTGCATCAATGTTCGTAAGGGAGATTGCCCTGAAATTCTCTTTCTTTGTTGAGTCTTTGTGAGGTTTAGGTACCAAGGTGACTGTGGATTCATAGAATGAGTTTGGTAATGTTCCTTCTGTTTCTATTTTGTGGAATAGTTTGAAGAGAATTGGTGTTAGCTCTTCTTTGAAGGTCTGGTAGAATTCTGCGCTGAAACCATCTGGTCCTGGGCTTTTTTTGGATGGGAGACTTTTGATGACTGCTTCTATTTCTTTGGGGGATATAGGACTATTTAGTTGATTTACCTGGTCCTGGTTCAGCTTTGGTAAGTTAAATCCATCAAGAAAATTGTCCATTTCATTTAGATTTTCAAATTTTGTGGCATATAGACTTTTGAAGTAAGTCCTAATGATTGTTTGGGTTTCCTCAGTGTCTGTAGTTATGTCCCCCTTTTCATTTCTGATTTTGTTGATTTGGGTGGTGTCTCTCTGCCTTTTAGTTAGCTTGGCTAAGGGTTTGTCAATTTTGTTGATTTTCTCAAAGAACCAGCTCTTGGTTTCATTGATTCTTTGAATTGTTTTATTTGTTTCCAATTGATTGATTTCAGCCCTGAGTTTGATTATTTCCAGCCGTCTACTCCTTCTTGATGTGTCTGCTTCTTCTTTTTCTAGGCTTTTTAAGTGAGCCATTAAGTTGCTTTTATGAGCTGTCTCGAATTTCTTCTTGAAGGCACTTAGTGCTATGAACTTTCCTCTTAGCACTGCTTTCATTGTGTCCCACAAGTTTGGGTATGTTGTGTCTTCATTTTCATTGAGTTCTAGAAAGGCTTTAATTTCTTTCTTTATTTCTTCCCTGACCCAGCTGTCATTTAGTAACAAGTTGTTCAGTTTCCATGTGTGTGCAAGCTTTTTGCTATTTCTGTTATTGTTGAGGTCCAGATTTATTCCATGGTGATCAGACAAGATACAAGGGATTATTTCAATCTTCTTGTATATGTTGAGGCTTGTTTTGTGACCAACTATATGGTCTATTTTGGAGAAGGTTCCATGAGGTGCTGAGAAGAAGGTAAATTCTTTTGTGTTTGGGTATAAAGTTCTGTAAATGTCTGTGAGGTCGATTTGATTCATGACCTCTGTCAGAGACATTGTTTCTTTGTTTAATTTCTGTTTTGTTGACCTGTCCTTTGTTGAGAGTGGGGTGTTGAAGTCTCCCACTATTAATGTGTGGGTTTCTATATGTGGTTTAAATTTTATCAATGTTTTTTTAACAAATGTGGGTGCTCTTGTATTTGGGGCATAGATGTTCAGGATTGTTGTCTTCCTGGTGGAATTTTCCTTTGATGAGTATGAAGTGTCCTTCCCCATCTCTTTTTATTAATTTTGGTTGAAAGTCTATTTTATCAGATATTAGAATGGCTACTCCTGCTTGCTTCTTGGTTCCATTTGCTTGGAAAGTCATCTCCCAACCCTTTACCCTCAGGTAATGTCTATCTTTGTGTGTTTCTTGTATGCAACAGATTGCTGGATTTTGTTTACATATCCATTCTGAGAGTTTTGGGGGATATAAAGCCTGGGCTGACATCTGTGTTCTCTTAGGGTCTGCATGATATCCGTCCAGGCCCTTCTGGCTTTCATAGTCTCTGTTGAAAAGTCGGGTGTGATTCTAATGGGTTTGCCATTATATGTTACTTGGCCTTTTTCCCTTGCAGCTTTTAGTATTTTTTCTTTGTTCTGTATACTTACTGTTTTTATTATTATGTGGCAGGAGGATTTTCTTTTCTGGTCAAATTTGTTGGGTGTTCTGTAGGCCTCATGTATTCTTATTTGCCTCTCTAACTTGGGGAAATTTTCTTCAATGATTTTTTTGAAAATATTTTCTGGGCCTTGGAGAAGGGAGTCTTCTTTTTCCTCTATACCTTTTATTCTTAGGTTTTGTCTTTTCATATTGTCTTGGATTTCTTGGACGGTCTGTGTCAGGAATTTTTTGGATTTAACATTTTCTTTGACAGATATGTCAATTTCTTCCATTGTATCTTCTACACCTGAGATTCTTTCTTCCATCTCTTGTAGTCTGTTTGTTATGCTTACCTCTGTAGTTCCTGTTTTCTTCCCTAGATTCTTCCTCTCCATTATTTCCTCCATTTGTGTTTTCTTTAATTTTTCCAGTTCCATCTTCAGGTCTTGAGTTGTTTTGTTTACTTCCTTCACCTGTCTGATTGTACTTTTCTGTTTTTCTTTTAGTTCCTTCAACTCTGTTTCTTTTATTTCATTCAGTGCTTTAAGCATTTCCTTTCTAAAGGCCATAAACTGTTTGGCTGCAGCTTCCTCTATTTCTTTATGGATGGCAATATTCTGTTTGAGTTTATCTTCCTCTATGTCTTTACGTATCTTAGTTGTTTCCTCTGTTATCATCTTCATGAGCATAGTTGTTAGGTCATCTTATTGGATTTCAGTTATGCTGGGGTGTCCAGGGCTACTTGCCCCTGGGTAACTGGGTTCTGGAGATGCCATATTGCTCTGTCTTTTGTTACTTGAGCTTTTACGCTGGCCTCTACCCATTGTGCTATCTTAGGTGTTTGGGGTTATTTTCTGGTGGTTCCTGGGGATCCTGCGGTGGAAAGAATCCCCTTTGCAGAAAGCTGGTTTTTCCTGAAGGATGTCTTCTCAGCTTTTTGGGTATAGTCCCTGGATGGCTGGTTTTTTTTCAGGAGTTGCTGCTGCTCACCTCAGGGATAGAGACCTGAGTGGTAACTGTGGTCTTTGTTAATCGAGAGGGTTCTCCTCTCACCCAGGGAAGTCCTGAGGACAGCTGCCCTGTTTCTGGGTTTCTTGCTGTAAATTTAATGATCAGCTGCTGTGACCCAGTTGGACATCTGGCACGCAGCAACTGTTTGTGCCTGTGTCTGGAGCACAGCTGAGTGATGGCGGCTCCGCCCCGCAGGTTTGCTACTTCTTTTTCCAGGGAAGGATTGGGTGATTTAAGTCAGCACAGTTTCCTTCCTTCCCTGTGGATTCTCTGGAGACAGAAACTCCCAGTCTCCTTTTTTGCCCTGGTGCGCACTGCTCAGTCTCCACCAGCTGGCTGGTGTGCAGAAACTACCTGTGTCTGTCTTTCCAGCCTTTGGGAGCCTGGGTGTCTGCCTAAACTGGGTAATTTTCCCAAGACCTTTTTGGGGTGGGGGTGTCGGCTGAGTGCTCTGAGATCAGACCAGCCGTTTCCCTCCCTGTGTGTTTGCACCGGGACAGTGAAACTCATTCGCTGGTGCCCTGGTGCCCACAGTTCTATCTTAGGCGGCGAATCAGGCACACAGGCAGGCAGGGCTCTGTGCTGGAGCCTGGATCCCCGGCTCTGGCTCCAGGCTGGCTCCTGGGGCGCCCGTGGAACCCAAGTCTTTTCCAGGGGATATCTGGGTGACCTAAGGTCGGTCCCAATCATTTCCTATACCTTGGGGTTATCTCTTGACTGAAAATTTCAGTTTCTGATAGTGTGGTGCGCATGGTTCAGTCTGGGACCGTGACCAGAGACACTGGCTTGTGGCTCTGGGCTGGGGCTGGGGCTGGGGCTGGTGGCTGGCAGCCGAGCATCTGGCGGAACCAGGATCTCTTCCGCAGTTTAGCCTGGTGAGTTAAAAGCTGATTGAATCCCCCACCGTGGGGTATCCTCTCACCTGGGAAATACAATGACTGTGTTTTATGGCCGCGAGTTCTGATTGCTGGTCATTGTGCTGATCCTGCTGCTGCTGCTCAGAATGAGAGTCCTCCCGGCAACGCCATCTTGCCCTGCCCTCCGAATGGGATCTTATGAAACTGAAAAGCTTCTGTAAAGCAAAAGGAACTGTTGTCAGAACAAAATGACAGCCTACAGACTGGGAAAGTATCTTCACCAACCCTTCATCTGACAGAGGACTAATATCCAGAATATATAAAGAACTTAGGAAGTTAAACACCAACAAACCAAGTAATCCAATTAAAAAATGTGATACAGAGCTAAACAGAGAATTCTGAACAGAGGAATATCAAATGGCAGCGAAACACTTAAATGTTCAAGGTCCTTAATTTTCCAGGAAAGGCAAATCAAAATGACCTTACACCCATCAGAATGACTAAGATCAAAAACTCAAGGGACAACACATGATGGAGAGGTTGTGGAGAAAAGGGAATCCTCCTCCATTGCAGATGGAAATGTAAACTTGTATACTTTGAAAATCAGTCTGGCACTATCTCAGAAAATAAGCAGTAGTGCTACCTCAAGATCCAGTTATACTACTCCTAGTTATATATCTGAAAGAAGCTCAAACATACAAAAAGGACATTGCTAAACTATATTTATAGCAGCTTTATTTGAAATAGCCAGAATCTGGAAAGAACCTAGATGTTTCAACTGAAGAATGGATCAGAAAGTGTGGTGCATTTACAAATGGAATACTACTCAGCAATAAACACACACACACACACACACACACACACACACACACACGGAAATAATAAAATATGCAGGCAAATGGTGGGAACTAGAAAAGATCATCCTGTGTGAGGTATCCCAGAAGCAGAAAGACACACATAGAAATACTCACCTTTAAGTGGATATTAGATATATAATATAGAATAAACATACTAAAATCTGCACTCCTAAAGAAGCTAAGCAAGAAGGAGGACCCTGGATAAGATGCTTAATAATCATTTAAAAAGGTAAGTGGGATGGACATCAGAAGAAAAAGAAAACAGGGAACAGGACAGAAACCTACCACAGAGGGACTCTGAAAGACTCTACCCTGCAGGGTATCAAAGCAGAGGCTAAGACTCATAGCCAAACTTTGGGTGGAGTGCAGGGAATCTTATGAAAGAATGGAGAGATAGAAAGATCTAGAGGGGACTGGAGCTCCGAAAGGAGAGCAAAATAAGTAGATGATATATATATATAGATAGATATAGATATAGAGATAGAGATAGAGATAGATAGATAGATAGATAGATAGATAGATAGATAGATAGATAGATAGATATACATACATACATACATACATAGGTACATAGGTAGATAAAAATCTGGGCACAGGGGTCCTTTCTGAGACTGGTACTCCAACCAAGGACCATGCATGGAGATAACCTAGAACCCCTAGCCCATGGCAGCTCGGTATCCAAGTAGGTTCCCTAGCAATGGGAATAAGGACTGTCTCTGACATAAACTCAGTGGCCTTCTCTTTGATCACCTCCCCCTGTGTAGGGTACAGCCTTACCAGGCCACAGAAGAAGATAATGCAGCCAGTCCTGATGAGAACTGATAGACTAGAAATAGATTGGTGAATCAATGAAATCGAATGGAAGACCCAGAAATAAACCCACACAGCTGTGGATACTTGATTTTTGACAAAGAAGACAAAACCATACAATGGAAAAAGATAGCATCTTCAACAAATGGTGCTGGTCTTCCTGGATGTAGACCAGCTGGTCTGCATGTAGAAAAATGTAAATAGTTTGCTATTATTTTTGAGAGTTTCTTACAACTGCAACCATTGAGATTAGAATACAGTTTTTATTTTTTAAGATGCTTTTCTCTGGATTGTGTGTGTGTGTGTGTGTGTGTGTGTGTGTGTGTGTGTGTAAACACAAGTCATATAGAATGGACTAAATAAAACAACCTTCCTTTTTAAGTGTTTACAACATATTCACATTAATTCATCTTTATATATTTGGTAGAATTTACCAGTTTAAAAATTACTAGACACAGTTGTTGAAGGTAAAGCTCTTATAAGTTATGGATTTTCTTCTTCTTCTTCTTCTTCTTCTTCTTCTTCTTCTTCTTCTTCTTC
>NW_026585895.1:55593230-55602506 GCF_907164565.1 Psammomys obesus | reverse complement strand
TCTTCTTCTTCTTCTTCTTCTTCTTCTTCTTCTTCTTCTTCTTCTTCCTCCTCCTCCTCCTCCTCCTCCTTCTCTTCTTCTTTTTGCTATTTTCATATCTAACTTTGACAGCTTTGTTCAGTGATTTTTCTTCTTTTTAAGTAAACCTTGCCTTCATTCCATGAATTGCAAAAACACTTGATCAAAGGCTAAAACACTAACAAATGGACCTAATATTTGTATCAATGTTCTAAACTGATATTTTTCTGTTTTCAAGTTGATTTTTAAGGTTTCTCTTGATCACAAATGATTTCAAGGTAAATCTGAAATACCTGACAGCAACATTTCTTAATGCTCTTTGAATGGATTTCTTGGTTTTTTTTTTATTAGTTGAGTCTAAATAAGAAAGACAATAACTAAACCTCTAATTCTCTGATGTGCAGAAGGTAAATGTGGAAAAGAGTAAAACTCAGAGTGTTTGCAAGTTGAAGTTCTTTTAAATCTTTATGTTATATTTATTTGTGGATTTATTTGTATGTGCCCTCCTCTTGTGTGTGCATATGTGTATGCACACACTTGTACACGTGTGTATCTACATACTTGAACACTCAAACGTGGCACAGTGGACATGTGGATGTCAGAAGACAACTTGCAAAAGTTGGTTCTCTCCTTCCACCATATGCGTTTGAGGGAGCAAACCCAGGTTGCTAAGCTTGACAGCAAGCTTCCTGAGCCAACTCACCAGACTTGCAAATTGAATCTTAGGTACAAATTATGAATCACTGAATTTGAAAATGTAGCCCTATTTTACTCTGTAGAATAAATCCCATGGCAGATCACTAGCCCTGCTTGGTTGTTTCCTAAATGCTCACTATAAACACCTGCTTTCCTAGGCAGAGTTTTAATTTTAATCCATTTTCACTGATTTAGTATTTTTTTCAAAATAACATCATAGTTGAGATTACAGGTGCATTACAGGTCACTAACAAAAATCTTTCTCATAATCTCCTCCATAATCCTAATTTAGAAACACAAATGACTTTAAATTTCCCACCTTTTTTGCATTCACTTTCATATTATATTAAATTGAAATAAGATCTCTGTTTTTTTTCTTGATTAATTTTGAAAAGCATTTCAAAACATTGAAAATCAACAGGCTGTAGAATGGTATGTTTATAGCAACATAGTATAACTAACTTAAATAACAGTAGAAAGAAATTGAAATCTCCATTTTCTTTCTCTTGATTCAATTTTGAACCTGAAAACTCAAATGGAATTGCATGACTTTATGGCTTTTTAAAGTGATTACTGAGCTCAGAAGATGCTCTCTGGTTCTGCAGGATCAGTGATCAACATTTATAAAGTGCTGCATCTAATTAGCAAACCCATTTGAATTACATGCCTTAAATTGGTCTACTGGTCATTAAATTGTGCTTGACAACACTAGATTTCATTATACAATGTAATTTGGTGAAATATATGATTTCAGGATTTTTTGGGGAGGTATCTCTTATTTAACAATTTCAGCAGATAGAACCATTGTAAGGGTCTAGATGTTTAACATATTATAGAAGCAATATATGTTCTTTATAAATACTAATTACAACAACAGAACAAAGGAATTTGCTATGGTATAGTTTATACTAGAAGTAAGCTTAATAACCCAGAAGCAGAAAGATACAGATGGTATATACTCACTCATAAGTGAATATTAGCCATATAATATAGGATAAACATACTAAAATCTATACTCCTAAAGAAGCTAAAACAAGGAAGACCGTAGGAAAGATGCTCAATCCTCATTCAGAAGGACTTTGGAAGCAGAAGAAGACAAAGAACAGGACAGAAGCCTACCAGAGAAGGCCTCTGAAAGACTCTGCTGATGGAGGTATCAAAGCAGAGGCTGAGACCCATAGCCAAACTTTGGGCAGAAGGCATGGAATTTTATGAAAGAATGGGAGACAGAAAAACCTGGAGGGGACAGGAGCTCCAAAAGGAGACCAACAGAGCCAAAAAAAAAAAAAAAAAAAAGAAAAAAAAAAAAGAAAAAAGAAAAAAAGAAACAGCCCTGGGAGCCCTGCAGAGAGACTGCCCCAACCAAGGACAATGCATGGAGAGGACCTAAAACCCCTCCTCAGATGAGTCCACAGACTCATTATCCAAGTAGGGTCTTTTTCTGGCATAAACTCAGTGACAGGGGTTTTCTTTGGCATGAACTCAGTGACAGACTCTCTGATCGCCTCCCCCTGGGGGGTGGGGGTGCAGCCTTTCCAGGCCACAGAGGAAGACAATGCAACCAGTCCTGATGAGACCTGATAGGCTATGGTCAAATAGAAGGGGAGGGGAACCTCCCAATCAGTGGACTTGGGGAGTGGCATAGGGGAGAAGAGGGAAGGAGGGTGGTATTGGGAGGAGACTAGGGAGGGACCTGTGTGGGTGAATATGAAGTAGAGATTAGATATGCCAGAGCCTTAAAGTAAAACACAATACTGCTGGGAAAATAGCAACACTAAAGATACCAATGAGCATACTCACAGATAGGCACTTTATTTAGCTGCCACAGACCATCAGAGAGGCCTCCTTCAGCAAACACAGAGACTCACAGTCAGGCATTACACAGAGACAATGGAACACACAGCTCTAAATAAGGTGTGTTCATCTTCTCAGGGCTCAGGGAACCCATAGGAGAGGAGGTAGGAGGAAATAGGGAAACAGAAAGGATGGAGGTGCCAAGAGAACAAGTTCCCCTAAAACAACTTACCAAAGTTCTTATAAACGCACAGAGACTCCAGCAGCAATCATTGGCCCTACATGGGTCAGCATTAGGTCTCCTACACATAGATTATCACTTCCAGTTTAGTCCTATTATGGAACTCCTGAAAGCAGGTCTCTGATACTTATGTCTGCTATTTATAATTTTTAAATATTTTTGTTCTCTTGTCTTGTTTAACTTTGATATGATGATTGTTGTTTTATTTTATTTTGTTATTTTTTGTTGTTATCTCTTAGAAGCCTGCTCTTTGGGGAAAGTTGGGGAAGAGTAGAAGGAGAAACTATATTCATAGTTTATTGTATAAGAAAAGAATCTCTGTTTAATAAAAGGAAGAAAATCCCAAATACATCAGATAACAAAAAATAAAAAAAAATCAGAGAAAAAAATTAATGAAATAGAAATAAGCAAAAATATAAAGAATAAGATTGACAGACCTTTTATACAACTAACTAAAACAAAAATGAGGACCCAAAAATACATAATCAGAAATTAATGGGAAGCTTTTCAACCAACACTAAAGAAATCCATAATATTATAAAAGAATACTTAACACTCAGACCCTACATAAAATGTAAGAAAATTGGATGAGTGTATAAATCATACAAACCAACAAAATTAAATCAAAAAGAGATCAACTACCTAAATAGATTCATAGTAAATGAGCTTACAACCATAGTAAAAAGCATTCTCGCTAACAATATCCAGGTGCACAGAAAGTCAGAGCAGAAGGTCATTAGTTTTACAACCATGTTTCCTAAATTATTTTTAAACTAGAGGAACATAATGGGCATTTTAAATGTCTTTGATGAAGCCATTATTTCAATAACAAAATCATGTAATGATACAACAATAACAAAACCTTCAGGCAAATATCCCCAATGAGCAAAGAATCTTAAATCCTCAATTACATGTTTGCAAAATGAATACAAGCATAATGACAAAGTTGGCTTTATCTTTGGATTGCAAGGATAGTGCAACAAACATTAACTCCATGAATGTAAATGAACTGAAAGCCCCAAATTATATAATTATTTAAAAAGATGTAACAAAAGCCTATAAAAAAATTCAACATGCCTTTCTGATTAAAGTCCTACAGAAAATAGCATTGGAAGAAACATACCTTAACATATAAATTCTATATATTAAAACCTCACACAGAACATCATTCTAAACTAAGAAAATCTACGAGTGATTGTATTGAAATCTGGCATGAAACAAGGGTATTTACTATCTGAATTCATTTTAAATATTCTTCTTTAAGTATTTGCTGGAGCAATAAGACAAGAGATAAAATTTAATGGAGACAGACAGAAAAAATGTTTCTGATGAAATAATATTTTCCATAAGAGATTCCAAAAATTCTACCAAAATTCTTCTGGAAATGATAAACAATTTCAGCAAAGTTACAGGATACGAAAACAAATTCCAAAAATTTATTAGCTTTTCAGCTCACTAAAACAAACAGAAAGAGATCATTGACATACTTCTGTTCACAACAGCCTCAAAGAAAATAAAACATCTACTGGTAAACCTAAACAAGAAGTTTAATGACTGACTCCTATATTGAAAACCATAAATATTCTAAAGAGATCAAGAACAAGACTGAATTGGAAAGATGAGGATTAGTATAATTAATATTTTGAAAATTTCAATTCTACCAAAAGATTTTTCCAAGATTAAATACAATCCAAATGAAAACCTCAATCTCATATTTTACTGAAATAGAAAGCAAAACAAACAAACAAACAAAAACTATCCTAAGATATATTAGGAACCACAAAGGGAGTTAGATATCTAAAAAAGCAATTTTAGAGGAAAAAAGTACGAAGCCAGAGGGATTGCCATTCCAGATTTCAAGGTATATTACAGAATAATAGTATAGTTTTGGGAGAAAAACAGACCTTTGGACCAATGGAACAAAATCAAAGACCCAAACGTGAGTGTGCATAATTTTGGCTATTTAATATAGAATTTAATCCAGAAACATGGATGCTGTGACAAGGGATTACATCTGAAGGTATAGGTCTATGTGATCCCATTGGAGTGCAGACATTTCACACAGCTTTAACCCTTCTGGATGGAATACAAACACACCCTCAGTACACACCTTTAATATCAAACAATGACGGTAAAGTTAGTTTCTAGAAGAAAGCACCCATATTTGAAAGTGATGTCTAATAAATGGCAGACAAAGTGACAAACAGAGAAAGGTTTGACAGAATGAGTCAGAGATGAGACTTTCACCAGAAGGGACAGGAAAAAGAGGACTTATGAGAACAGCACAGAGGAAGAAAAGGAGGAGACAGTTTTACTGGGACAGTTGTAAAGAGACAAGTTGAGAAAAGAGAACAAGCTAGATACAGTTGAAGACAGATCAAGCCAGAGAATGAGGATCCAGAAAATGAGAACAGATTGCTAGAGTTAGTTTGAGGCCAAACAGGTGAATTCATTCAGAAGCTGAGAGAAGCCAGTTTGAATCAACTCAGCTTAGAGAGAAGTTTGAACCAGTACAGCTGAGTTGAACCAGCCAGCAAGAGTTCAGAAAGAGCTAGAAAGGGTGAGCTTCTTTAGCAGTAAGTCTCAGAGGCTGAAAACAGTCTAGGCCTAAATTAGATTGTATGGAGGCTAGAAGCTTTCTGGACTATGCCTAAGTTAGCAGATGGAGGCAGGAAGCCTCCGAGATGGCAATTGCCTCGGGCAAATAAGTTACTATAACAATTTAATATTTGACAATGAAGCCAGAAACATAAGCTGGAAAAAAAATCTTCAAAAATGGTGTTAAGGAAACTGCATGTGCAAATGTCAAAGAATAAAATTATATATATATATATATATATATATAATTTTGCACAAAAACCAACACCAAAAAGGGGAGGGAGGGTGGGATCGGGAGGGGAGGAGGGTGGGGGATATGGGGGGAAAAAAAAATAAATAAAGTGTAATTAAAAAAAAAAAAAAAAGAAAAAAAAAGAAAGGAACACTCTTTTTAAAAATAAGGTGCCTAAGGCTAGTTCTAGGTTCAGTATCACCATTCCTGTGCAGATCTAACTTTCACACCAGAACTGAAACCTTATCTGAAGAGCATTGTAGGATGTTCAGTCTTTTATATCCTCTCTCTAACTCTATGAAGATTTTCGCAAGGACAAATAATCCTTACACTCAGGCAGGTGTTCTGAGAGAATGAATAAAGTCACAGGGCTGGTCGAAATACTGGTTAGCTATTGTGGGATAAAACAATGTAGGGCTATTTTCAAAACCCCTTTGACAATCTGAGACGCACATAAGAGAAGCTGATGATTCATTTCCCTGCCCTTGGAAGGGATTCCAATCTCTTGAGAACATAAAAGACAAGATAAGTTCAAAGAAAATTGCATGGCATAGTGCATTATTCATTGTTCTTGATATATGATGGTCAAGAATATTTTCTAAGGAAAATAAAAAAAATCTAATCCAAAAAAAAAAAAAAAAAAAAAAACCAACACCAAATTTATCCAAGGCATAAATGCTGGGAGTTTCAAGATGGCGGAGACCGGTGTGCACCATATCTGAGGGGCAAAGGATCCAAGACTCTGAAACCGGTGCGTGGACAGGCAGCTGGATCCAGAGCATAACCTTCGGGTTTCCCAGGACTAGAGCAGACGTCCCTTGAGTTGTGGTGGATTGGATACAGCCTCTTCTCCTCACATAACCATCTCCCGGTCCGAGAAACCAAAAACTGTGAACCCCCGGCATTTTCTGCACAGCCAAGCATGTGTGGAACCCCAGGTTCAGCGACCCTCCACTTTAGCAGCCAGACATCAGATCACTCCTGCTCCCCTGAGGACAGCTTCCAGTTTTCTGGGACATTTGGGACCAATCAGATCCAGGCCCCTTGACAATTTCTCTGGAGTGTGACTTCCTCTCTAGCAAGCAGACATCAGATCCCTACCATCTGGGGTTGAGTTCCCAGCATTCAAGCCATGGTTCTGCCTGATGAGACCCTGTTGAGACCAGGCAAACAGCGGGAGTGCACCATAGTGGATCCAGGATAGCACAGTCCAGAGGAGACTGAGTGGCAAGGACAGAGAGACTAGCAGGCTTGTTCTGAGACTAGCAGCTCCCTTCTGAGACACCCTGAGATAGCTATCCATGCAGAGCCCATCTGGGATCCTGAGCACCTGTATCATGCCCACCCCAATCTGTGCCTTAACCTCTTGCTGAGAACATTTGTCCTCTGACCTTCAACTCGCACTCTCCTGTGTGCTCCCACACCCTCCATCACACTCATGCACCTTCCCCTTCAAGGCGTTCACCCCAGCACTAAGCCACTTCCCTCAAGAAATGTTACCAATGCCTCCATCCCTAGCTGCATCCCAATAACCAGCACCCAATCTTGAGCCCCTAGAATGCTCTCATCTTCCTGTATACTACTCCAGATTCCAGAGACAGGTGAACACTGTCAGCAGTACAGGCTCCAGGAACAAATGGTTAAGGGTATGGACAACCAGATGGCTAGAGGCTGGCAAAAGAAAACAACCAACAAAAACAGGATATCATGGCCTCATCAGAATCCCCCAAAATAATAGATTTTTTAATACAGCTGAAACACAAGAAAATGATCTTAAATACATGATTAAGCAGTTATTAGAGGCACATAAAAATGCAATGAACAAACAAATAGAGGCCATCATAGACAGACAGGAATCCACAACCAAACAGGTGAAGAAAATGAATAAAAGCATTTAAGACATGAAAATAGAATTAGAATCAATACAGAAAACAGAAACAGAGAAAATGCTGGAAACTGAGAACTTAGAGAAGATATCAGGAACCACAGTGGTAAGCATCACCAAGAGGATACAAGAGAGGGAGGAGAGAATCTCAGGCTCTGAAGATGTAATTGTAGAAATCAAAACATCTCTCAAAGAAAACATAAAAACAGAGAAGTTCCTGACACAAAACATCCAGAAATCAAAGACACCATGAAAAGACAAAAATTAAGAATAATAGAAATAGATGAAGAAGAAGACTCCAAGCTCCAAGGTCCAGAAAATATTTTCAAGAAAATCATAGAAGAAAATTTCCCCAACCTTAAGAAAAAGATTTTTATAAAAAGAGTCTTGCAGAACACCAAATATACAAGACCAGAAAAGAAAGTTTTTCCGCTACATAATAATCAAAACACTAAATCTACAGAACAAAGAAAAAATATTAAAAGCAGCAAGGGAAAAGGGCCAAGTACATATAAAGGAAAGGCATGCCTATCAGAATCACACCAGACTTCTCAACAGAGACTATAAAAACCAGAAGGGTCTGGGGCAAATATCATGCAGATACTAAGAGACTGCAGATGCCAACCCAGGCTACTGTACCAAGCAAAACTTACAATCAACATAGATGGAGAAAACAAAATATTCCATGATATACCTAAATTTAATCAACATATACACAGAAACCCAGACCTACACAAGATGCTAGAAGGAAAAGTACAATAAAACTATATCAATTATACCCAAGAAAACACAGGATAAAGAAAACTTCACAACAGAAAAAGCAAAAGAAAACAAGCACATAAATACATAATCATCACCAACTCCACAATAAAAGGAACTAAAAATCACTGGTCACAACTCTCCAATAATTTAATAGAAAAATCTACCGTGAGAATATCACAATCCTAAACATTTATGCCACAAATACAAGGGTACCTATATTTGTAAAAGAAACATTGTTAAAGCTTAAATCACACATTGATCCCAATACCTTAATAGTAGGAGACTTCAACACCCAACTCTCACCAGATCATCAAAACAGATCATCAAAACAGAAGCTAAATAGAGAAATAATGACACTTAAAGAGGTCTGTTGTTGAATATTAATATTTACTATTGATTTATCTTAGAGTTAAACAGTGGTTATTCCTAAACCAGCTGTATACCCAAATCACCTCACAGAGACTAGGATTTGTTTAATTAACCTAGAGCACAATCTAAACCTCCAAGCCTGCATAGTATCCTCCCATTCAGATTTCCCACATTATACTTCCTTTAGTCATATCTTAGATCCGGTTCATCTCTCCTCATTGTTCTAAGTCTCTCCTCCCCAAAGAAGGGAGAAGAAGAAACTCACTTCTTTCTCCTCTCCTCTGGACCAGGATGTCCCACCCTGTTCTCTTCATTGCTGAGCACTGGCTGGTTGTTTTATTGACTATACAGAAAACAAATGGTGGCATGTTTACACAAACTTGAAAAGGTGATGCTTAGAATAATTGTCACAATGCAATGTCCATATTGAAACCAGGTAGTGGGGTAGAGAAATCAGCATTTGAATGAACAAGTGTAAATGTATACATTCCACAAGAACATTACACCAACAGAGGTCTTAAATCAAATGGACATAATAGATGTCTACAGAAACATTCACCCAAACATGAAGGAATATAATTTCTTCTGAGCACCTCATGGAACCTTCTCCAAAACTGACCATATAGTCAGGCATGAAGAAGAAGAAGAAGAAGAAGAAGAAGAAGAAGAAGAAGAAGAAGA
>NW_026585895.1:55574601-55593220 GCF_907164565.1 Psammomys obesus | reverse complement strand
AAGAAGAAGAAGAAGAAGAAGAAGAAGAAGAAGAAGAAGAAGAAGAAGAGGAAGAGGAAGAGGAAGAGGAAGAGGAAGAGGAAGAGGAAGAGGAAGAGGAAGAGGAAGAAGAGAGGAGTCCTGGAAATAATCAAGCTCAGAGCTGAAATCAATACATTAGAAACAAAGAAAACAATTCAAAGAATCAACGAAACCAAGAGCTGGCTCTTTGAGTAAATCAACAAGATAGACAAACCCTTAGCCAAACTAACTAAAAGACAGAGAGACTATCCAAATCAGCAATATGAGAAATGAAAAGGGGAACATAATGACAGGCACAGGAAATTCAAAGAATCATTAGGTCCTACTTCAAAAGCCTATATGCCACAAAATTTGAAAATCTAAATGAAATGAACAATTTTCTTGATGGATTACACTTACCAAAGTTGAATTAATATCATGTAAATGGATACTAGACCTATAAGATGGGATAAACATACTAAAATCTGTTAACCTAAAGAAGCTAAATAAGAAGGGGGACCTAGGGAAAGATGATAAATCCTCACTTAGAAAGACAAATGGGATGGACATTGGAAGTAGGAGAAAACAAGAAACAGGACAGGAGCCTACCATAGAGGGCCTCTGAAAGACTCTACCTAGCAGTATATCAAAGCAGATGCTAAGACTCACAACCAAACCTTGGGCAGAGTGCAGGAAATCATATGAAAGAAGGGGGAGTTAGTAAAACCTGAAAAGGACAGGAGCTCCACAAGGACCAATTATATTTAGGCACAGGGGTCTTTTCTGAGACTGATTCTGTAACCAAGGAGCATGCATGGATATAACCTAGAACCCCTGCTCAGACATAGCCCATGGAAGTTCAGTATCAAAGTTGTTTACCCTAGTAATGGGAACAGAGACTATCTCTAACATGAACTCTGCGGCTAGCTCTTTGATCTCCCCAGCCCCAATGGGAGGAGCAGCCTAGTTAGGCCACAGAGGAGGACATTGCAGCCAGTCTTGGTGAGACCTGATAAGCTAGGGTCAGATGGAAGGGGAGGAAGTCCTGGCTAAAGCAATAAGACAACTAAAGGAGATCGAGGGGATACAAATTGGAAAAGAAGTCAAATATCACTATTCACAGATGATATTGTAACCCCAAAAATTCTACTAGGGAAATGATAAACACCCTCAGCAAAGTGCCTGGATACAAAATTAACTCAAACAAACAAACAGAAAACAGCGGCCTTCTGTTATACAAAAGACAAATGGGCTGAGAAAGAATTTAGAAAAACAACATCCTTCACTATTGCCACAAAGAACATAAAGTACCTTGCTATAACTCTAACCAAGGAAGTGAAAGACTTGTATGAAAAAACACAAAAACTTCAAGCCTCTGAAGAAAGAAATTAAAGAATATATCATATGGAAAGATCGCCCATGCTAATGGATCTAAAAGATTAACATATTAAAAATAACCACCCTACCAAAAGTAATCTACAGTTTTGATGCAATTCCCATCAAAATACCAACACAATTCTTTAGAGATCTCAAAAAAAAAAATTCTCAACTTCATATAGAAAAGCAAAAAATCCAGAATAGCTAAAACAATACTGTACAACAACAGATCCTCTGGAGGTATCTCCATCCCTGATCTCAAGCTGTACTACAGAGCAACAGTAATAAAAACAGCATGGTACTGGCATAGAAACAGACTGGTAGATCAATGGAATCAAATTGAACACCCAGAAATAAACCCATACACCTATGGATACCCAATTTTTTACAAAGAAGCCAAGACTATACAAAGGAAAAAGATAGCATCTTCAACAAATGATGCTGGTCTAACTGGATGTCTACATGTAAAAAAATACAAGTAGACCCATATTTATCACCCTGCACAAAAAATTAAAGTCAAATGGATCAAAGAACTCAATATAAATCCAGACACACTAAATCTGTTAGAAGAAAGAGTGGGAAAGAGTCTTGTATGCATTGGCACAGGAGACAACTTCCTGAACAGAACACCAAGAGCACAGGCTAAGATCAACAATCAATAAATAGGACCTCCTGAAACTGAAAAGCTTCTGTACAACAAAGGACATGGTCAACAGAACAAAATGGCAGCCTACAGATTGGAAAAAGATCTTCACCAACCCTACATCTGACAGAGGGCTAATATCCAGAATCTATAAAGAACTCAGGAAATTAAACACCAACAAACCAATTAATCCAATTAAAAATTGGGTAAAAACCCAAACAGAGAATTCTCAGTGGAAGAATATTGAATGACAGAAAAATAAAGAAATGCTCAACGTCCTTAGTCATCAGGAAAAGGAAATCAAACAACTCTGAAATTCTATCTCACACCCACCAGAATGGCTAACTTCAAAAACTCAAGTGACAACACATGCTGGAGAGGATGTGGAGAAAGGGAAACCCTCCTCCATTCCTGGTGGGAATGTAAACTTGTACAACCACTTTGGAAATCAATCTGTTGCTTTCTCAGAAAATTGGAATAGTGCTACCTAAAGAACCAGCTATACCACTCCTGGGCATATATCTGAAATGTGCTCAACCATACAACAAAAACATTTGCTCAGCTATATTCATAGCAGCCTTATTTGCAATAGCCGTAATCTGGAAATAACTTAGATGTCCCTCAACTACAGAAATTGTGGTACATTTACACAATGGAATACTACTCAGCTATTAAAAACAAGGAAATCATAAAATTTACAGGAACTAGAAAGGATCACCCTGAGTGAAGTAATCCAGAAGCATGAAGATAGGCATTGTATATACTCACTCATAAGTGGATATTAGCCATATTATATAGGATAAACATACTAAAATCTACAGACCTAAAGATGCTAAAGAACAAGGAGGACCTAGGGAAGATGCTTAATTTTCATTCAGAAGAGAAAACAGGATAAATACTGGAAGCAGTGGAGGGGAGGAAAAAGGATGGGCACCTACAACAAGTGCCCTCTGAAAGACTCCACACAACAGCAGATCAAAGCAGATTCAGAGACTTGCAGCCAAACTTTGGAGGGAGATAGAAGGACCTGGAGGGCACAAGAGCCCCACAAGGAGACTAACACAGCCATAAAAGCAGGGCCCTGAGGGAACTGCAAAGAGTGATGCATCAATGGAAGACCATGCATAGAGAGGACATAGAACCTCTGCTCATATTAGCCTTTAGACAGTCTCCATGTGAGTCCCCAAGTAAGGGAAGAAGAGACAGTCTTTGACATGAACTCGATAGCCTGCTCCCTGGTTGGGCAACCTAGTGCGACTACAGAGGAAGGGGATCTAGGGTGTCCTGATGAGACCTGATAAGCTAGGGTTAGACACTAGGGGAAGAGGACTTCCCCTATCAGTGGATTAGGGAAGAGGGATAAGTTAGGGTCAGATAGTAGGGGAAGAAGACTTCCCCTATCAGTAGACTAGAAAGAGGAATAGGAAGGGAGGGTGGGACAGGAAGAGATGAGGGAGGGAGCTACAACTTGGATACAAACTGAATAAATTTATGATTAATTAATTAATTAATTAATTAATTAAGAACAAAACAAAAAGACATACATGTGAAATCTCAATCACTGAAACAGCCAGAAAAAAAAAATTAGGCATTACCTTACATTATATACTTACAGAAAAGAATTTTCTGAATAGGACTCAGTTTGCTCAGGAATTGAGGCCAACAATGGACATGTAGAAATTCCTAAAACTAATAATTTTCTTCACAGCTAAGGAAACAATTAATATGATAAACAGGAAATGTACAAATTTCGAGAGATAATTTGCCAACTATAATCTGACAGAAGATTAAAATACTGTGTATGTAATCAAAACACAGAGTTAAGAAAAATAATGATCTATTTAAAAAAAAAAAGGTCATGGACCTGAATAGAATTCTCAAAATAAAAAATAAAAAATGGCCAAAAAAGTCTTTAAAATGTTCATTGTTTTCAAAAATAAAGGGAATGCAAATTAGAATAACATGGATATTTCATCTCAGCCCAGTCAGAATATCTGTCAAAACAAAACCAAACAAAACAATGTACATGTTGGCTAAGATGGGAAAATATGAATCCTTACTCACTGTTGCCAGTATTACAGGCACTCTGAAAATTCTCGAAAAGCTAAAAATAAATCTACCACACGACCTATCTGTAACATTCTTTGGCACACATGCCCAATGAATTGACATCCTACTCTACAGGCACTTATGTTATATATTATATTTATATAAAATATGGAAAACTACTCAGCTATAAGAATGTATGAAATAATAAAATTGGTGAGTAAATAGAACAGGAAGATATTGTATTGAAAAATATGACATAGACTCAAAGACAAACACAGCATGTTGTCTCTCTTCTTTGGTTCCTAGTTCCAAATCTTCAGGTATCAGTTTATAACTTTGAGTAACCATAGAAATCAGGAAATTAAAAATTTCCTGTAGAGATGGGAGACTTATAAAGGGGATTAGCAGGACAAAAGTGATATGCCAGGTGAAACAGGAAAGACTCCTGCATCTAAGACTCAAAGAATATTGGGAAAAACAGTTAGAAGTTTGTAAGAGCCAAAGGAATAGAAACTCTGATATGAGATTGGCTCCAATAACTATAAAGGAAAGTTCACCTCATGATCTGAGTGCTATGGCTGCCTAAACAAGTCCTGAGGAGGAACAACAAATTTGACCTTAAGTAAGGCAAAAGAAAAAGTGACAGCTTAAAGAATGGGAAAACATTTTTACTAACTTCTCATTGCTAGAGGACTAATAGCCAAATATATAAAGACCACAAGAAACTAGATATCAAAAAACAAAATAATCCAGTTTAAGAGCTCTACAAGTACCAAATATATCAGGGCACAGGGCCTTTTCTGAGAATGACACTCAACCAAGGACCATCTATGGATATAACATAGAACTTCTGCTTGGATGTGGCCCGTGGTAGCTCAGCAACCAAGTAGTTTTCCAAAGTAAGGGGAACAAGGACTATTTCTAACAGGACCTCAAGGGCAGGCTCTTTGACACCCCCCCCCAGGGGAGGAGCAGTCCTGTTAGGCCACAGAGGAGGACTTTGCAGCCAGCCTTGAAGATACCTGATAAAACAGGGTCAAATGAAAGGGGAGGAGGTCCTCCCCTATCAGTGGACTTGGAAAGGGGCAGGGAGGAGAGGGAATGAGGGAGTGGGATACAGCTGGGACACAGAGTTAACAAATTGTAACTAAAAAGAAAAAGAAAAAAAAAGAATGGGGTACAGATCTAAACAGAGAATGCTCAATAGAGAAAACTCAAATGGCTGAGAAAAACTTAAAAGAAATGCCCAACATCCTCAGTCATTAGGGGAATGCAAATCAAAACTACATTGAGATTTCATCTTACACCTGTCAGAATGGTTAAGATCAATAAATCCCAGTGACAGCTAATGCTGACAAGAATGTGAAACAAGAGAAACACTCCTACATGCTAGTGGGAGTGCAAACTTGTACAGCCACTATAGGAATCAATATGATGGTTCCTCAGAAAGTTGGAATCAGTGCCTCAAGTTCCAGCTATACCAATCTTGGACATATACTTAAAGAATGCTCAATCCTTCCACAACGACACTGGCTAAATCATGTTCATAAAATCTTTAGTCATAATAGCCAGAAATTGGAAATAGCCCAGATGTCTCTCAACAGAAGAATGAATAAAGAAAATATAGCACATTTACACAATCAAGTTTTACTCAGTTATTTAAAAAAAAAAAGGCATCATGAAGTCTGTAGACAAATGGATGGAACTAGGAAAAACTCATCCTGAGGAAGGTAACCCAGTCTCAGAAAGACAAACATGGTATGTGCTCACTTATAAGTGTATATTGGTTATTAAATAAATGGTAACCAAGCTTCAATCTGCAGACACAGGTTAGATAAAGATCTCCCTGGGAAGGGAAATAGAATAATTTTATAGGTGGATTGGGAGCAGGTAGAAATAAGAATGGGCATATCAGGTTAGGGGGGAGATGGGATTGAGGGAGAAAGTACAAAATTTTTTTAAAAAAAGAAATGTTCTTATTTTACTTATTCATATGGTCCTATTTACAGTTCACTGTGCGAACAGTGCCATTGTGCTCTTTTCAAAATAGAGAGCTGAGGTCCAAGTAAGTTAAATTTTCTTAAGAAACACAACTTACAGATGGTCAAGTTATCAAATTAAAGCATCTAGACACCAAAGGCTAAGATCTTTTCAGTATTTTAACTTGTTTTTTTTTCCTCAGAAAATTACAAATAAACTCTGCTCTATGTAGCTCTGAGAATATGAAAATCATGTCCTTCTCTTAGCATGAATAAATGATAATGGCATATAACTTTTGAAAACTATCATTATTATCCTATGAAATGATAGAAATGCTGCATTGGTCTAATTATGCCCTTTATCTAATTAAACTGCTTATTTGTGGAACATCACTTTTTGAATGTTAATAAATTATAGGCAAATTCAATTGCATTTAGGATATTTTTGAACCAGACAAAAACATCTGAATGTAATTTCTGATACTTAACTTTACAAAATTAATTAAATTACAGATTTTGTCTGGCTGCAGAGCAATGAACTTTGGGTGCCTGCATTTGTTCACAAATTGAAAGAGTTTTTTATTATCCTGTACTATATATACGTATATATGCAGAGAGAGAGAAACTGCAATGTACATAAATGCATATATACAGAGATAGAGTAAAGAAAACAGCAGAAATTAAATTAATAAAGCCTATCTTTATAAAACATTTTGGTTAATACGCCTCTCTTTGTTTGGAAATGACCTTGGCTGTATCTTTCATGCTTACTTGCTTTTAGTTTAAGATGCATAATTCATACAGCAATCCATTAATTGACTGTGGAACCTGTTACAAGATGAAATATTCTATATAAATCATTTTTTTGCAAAGTTGCTAGAACAATTAATAAAGCAGGAAATCTGTGGGAATCACTTTATACACAACAGAGGTTCATTAAAAGCTAATCAATTTTCTATACCACTTGGAAAGAAATTGCACACAAAGAAACTATTAGATGTCATTTAATCACTATTTCTTAGGAACAGTTTGATCAAAATGATATTATTCGTTGTTTTTTATAAACATGAGCAAATGCCTAATGTAATTTTCTCATTTATTTGGTTTAAGACTTTGAATAATGGTATCATTCTATGAATCAAAATATAGCAACTAAAAAAAAAAAATTCCTCCATGTAAGCATTTATAATCTAACCATAGTATCTCCATACTTAAGTTTTCCATCCACTGGGTCCGTGGATCCAGAAGATTCACTACAATCAACTTCAAATTACAGGTCAACTAATCACTAATTAATAAAGCTAAAGCTCTATTAATAATATATTAATTTTTCTGTATGTATAATCTATAAGCTAAGTAATTAGAGAGCCTCAATTTGCCTGTTTCTTAGAAAAAGACAAACAAAAACCTGATTTTCTATGTAGAGAAATCACAGAACATATATACAATATTAAAATATGGGTATCTTTATGAGTTATCTGCCTTTATAGACTATACATATGACTTTTATATATACAGATTAAATATATAAAATAGATCTAAAAATAGAATACATAAAAAAATGGCTGAAGTGGTGACCTTTGTGAAGAGAAATAGGAAAATAGAATAAAAAGGATTTGAGGAAGTTTTTAATTTAATTTACAGTTTTAGGTGAAGTCTATCACCGTGGCGGTTGGGGATAACAGCTGGACTGTCAGGTAGCTGGATATATTACATCCATAGTCAGAAACTAAAGACAGTGTATGCTTTTGTTTAGATGGTTTCATCATTTTTATTCAGTCCAGAACCTCAGCACATGGAATCTATATACATTTAGGGTGGGTTTATATATCTGAATTTATCTAATTGAGAAAATCTCAGGCATGCCCAGAGATTTAGCTTCAGTGAGACTCTAGATTCTTTCGATTTAACAATCAATATAAAGAATCACAGTAAAAAAGAAAGAATGGAGAATTCCAAGCAGAGGCTGTTCTGTGAGGGCTGGCTAAGAAGAAAGCAAAAATAAGAAAAATATAAACTGTTTCTCAAAGAAAGGTATAAAAGAAAAGCTTCAGAAATCCATGACAGTATTGAAAGGATACTGAAAAAGAACAAAAATTAAGAAACAAGACACAGAGAAGCAAGCAAACACATCTTCAGCCACATGGTTACATGAATCATATACAACATTCTCCCAAAAGAGTTTGTATCCTCCTGACTAAGTTATATGAGTCTACACGACTAGGATTCTTTATAAAATAATCTTGTCTTCAAACTGAGAAGAGTTATTCATGCCAGTAGATAAAAATAATAACAACAACACAGATATTTTCCCTGTATCTCTTGTTTCTCCAGGACTTTTGATCATAAAAAGATGCTGGAGATTGTCATGGGCCTTTCCTTCACTTATTGAGATGATCATGTACCTTCTGTCCTAGAGTCTATTTATATGTTGAATTACATTTACATATGTACCATCCCAGAACCATCTCTGGGATGAATGCAACTTGATCAGGGTGGATAATCTTTCTCATGTGTTCTCAAATTAAATCTTTAAGAATTTAATAGAGATTTTTTGTGTCTATGTACATTACAGATATTGGGCTATAATTTTGTGTTTTAGTTGGCTGAACAACTTGAAATTTAGTTTTAGCACAGTTTCATTGTAAGAACAAAGCAAAATGTCAGGGTACAAAATTACCACACAAAATTTAGTAGCCTTTCTATATGTAAGTAACAACAGAAAAAAAATCAAATACAGAAATTAAGAAAACAACACTACTCACATTGACTCAAATAACAATATATTGCAGCAAAACTGGCCAGTAAAGTAGAAGACCCATAACTTTAAGACAATGAAAAAGATACAAGAAGGTGAAAAGACATCCATGCTCATGGATTGGCAGAAATAGTATTATTAAAGTGATCATCCTACCAAAGCAAAGTACAGATTCAACATATCCCTACCAAAAGCCCAACATGAATTTTCTCAGAAATTAGAAAAATAACAAATTTCATGTGTAACAGCTAACAAGCAAGGATACCTAAAACAATCCTAAACAATAGAAGAACTGTTGGAGGTACCACAATTCCAGATTTCAAATTATACTGCAGGTGTGTGTGCATGGTATTTGCATAAAAACAGACACATTTATCAATGAAATAGAATTGAGAATTTACATGTAAAGACACACTTTTACAGTAACCTAATATTCAGCAATATATTCAAGAGTACAACATTGCAGTCAGTCTCTTCAAAAACTTGTGCCAGTCAAACTTGATCTTACATGTAAAAGAATGAAATTAGATTGTTTTGTTTTACTTTGAAGAAAACTCAATTCCAAATGGATCAACAACCTCAATATCTTATATTCTAGTGGGTATGATCAAAATTTTTTTTTATCCAGAAAAGAACTTTCTGCACAGGACCTCACCATCTCACGCATTAAAACCATTAGTAAATGGGACTTCATAAAACTGAAAACTTTTCTATAGCAAAAGATGTCATTATTCAAGGTGGAAAAAAACAGCCATATAGAAAATCATTATAAAAATGATTATAAATTTAAGCTGTACTATAGAGCAACAGTAATAAAAACTGCATAGTACAGGCATAGAAACAGGCTTGTGGATCAATGGAATCTAATAGAAGACCCAGAAATAAACCCACACACTTATGGGTATCTGATTTTTGACAAAGACGCCAAAACCATACAATGGGAAAAGAGATAGTATCTTCGGAGAAATCCAAGTTGGAGGTGAACAGCATGCACCATATCTGAGGGGCACAGGATCCAAAACTCTGAAATTGTTGAATGGTGGGACAGCTGAAGCCAGAACATCGACATTGACGCTTCCTGGGATATATGAGACAATCCATGAGCCAAGACCATTTGGATCTAGGTTACCCAAGGATATCTCCGAGGACGGAGAGTGGCAAATATTCAACATCCCTGCACTTTCCCTTGACAGGCCTCCCTCCTCCACAGAGGCAGCCTGCAGTGCTTATTGCTCCAAGCAGAGACCTGCCTGCTCCATAACTGAGACAGCAGAGGCAGAACTCCAAGTTCTGTGGCTGCAAGCAGCTGTATGGACTCCCAGGTCTGTGGGCAGCTGTACAGGCTTCCCAAGACCTCCCTGTGGGGGCGGTACTAGCCTTCCAGGGCTGCAATGGCAGCGGTGGGGTGGAGCTAGCCCTAACAGGAGACTCCATGTTCCCTGGCTGAGACAACAGAAGTGGCTACCCAAATAAGGGTCTCTCTGCCCAGCAGACAGTGGACACCACTGAACTGACAGATCCCCCTGTCAGATTTGCCCCTGCAGGCCCATATCTGAGAGTAGAGAACAGGGGGGACCGCTGTGCTTTCCCACTAGGCCTGTTAAGCGAATGAGTGCACCTTCAAGTGAATGCTTGGAAGACCAAAGATCCTGGGTTCCTTTACGCAAGCGGCCAGAAATCAGATCCCTCCCACCCACATACCCACTGTAGGAAGCATAGGGATTCTTGGGACAGCATTCTCAACATTGAAGCCCCTGTTCTGTGGGTTTACCAGTGAAGTCCAGGCAAACAATTCCTGAAGCCCAGACAGATCTGAATACAAGGAAAACAGTACAATAGGCCTGCCTCAGTGTGTAAGCCACTAAGGTATTCAGGGCACCTGCACATGCACATTGCATATGCTAGAAGGGCCAGCACTCACATGCCTTCCTGCACTATGCCCTACATACCAAGCATCTAAATGCTCTAGTACCCACTCCTTCAAGGCACACTTCCATGCACATGCCCTTGTGCACCTTTGCCTGCGACCTACCTCCCTTAGGTACAGCTAAACCACCAACATCCAGTCTCAAACAGGTGGACCTCCCTCATCTTCCTGAAGAATACTCCAGACACCAGAAAGAGATGAACCCAGTCTGATGTACAAACTCTAGGAACAAAGAGCAAAGGTTACACATAACCTGATGTCTAGAAGTCAGTGTAAGAACACATCCAACAAAAATCAGGACATTATGGCTTCACCAACAACACCAAAAATCAATGGACATGTTAATTCATCAGAAACATGGGAAAATGATCTCATTTCTAGGCTTATCCAGATATTAAAGGCACATAAAAAGGAAACAAACAAACAAACAAAACCCTCAAAGAAATACAGGCGAATACAGCCAAACAAATAGGAGCACAATTAGAGGCATTTGGAGAGGAAACAAACAAAAAAAAAAAAGAAAAAGAAAAAGAAATAGAGGCCATTATGGAAAGACAGGAAACCACATACAAAGAGATGAAGGAAATGGTGCAAGACATGAAACAGATTTAGAATCAATAAAGAAAACACGAACAGAGAAAACCCTGGAGCTGGAAAACTTAGAGAAAAGATCAAGAACCACAAAGGTAAGCATCACCAATAGAATACAAGGGATGGAAGAGAGAATCTCAGGAGCTGAATGCACACTTGCAGAAACTGATACATCTCTCAATGAAAAAGTAAAATCGAAAAAGTTCCAAACACAAAACATCCAAGAAATCAAGGACACTATGAAAATATGAAATCTAAGAATAATAGGAATAGACAAAAAAGAAGATTCCAGGCTCCAAGGTGCAGAAAATATTTTCAAGAAAATTTTCCCAACGTAAAGAAAGAGATGTCCATGAACATACAAGAGGCCTACAGAACACCAAATGGACTAGAGAAGAAAAGAAACTCCTCATGTCACATCATAGTGCAAACACTAAATCTACAGAACAAAGAAAAAATATTAAAAGCAGCAAGGGAAAAGGGCCAAGTAACATATAGAGATAGACCTATCAGAATCACACCAGACTTCCCAACAGAAACTATGAAATCCAGAAGTGCCTGGGCAGATGTCATGAAGACTCTAAGGGACCACAGATGCCAACCCAGACTACTACACCCATAAAAGCTTCCAATCAACATATATGAAGAAAACAAAATATTCCATGAAAAAACTAAACTTAAACAATATCTACATAGCAACACAGCCCTGCAAAAAATGCTAAAAGGAAAACTCCAATCTAATGAAAACAACTATAGCCAAAAAAACACAGGATATAGATGATTTCACAACAAAAACTTAAAAAAAAAAAACAAGCATTGAAATGCAGAATCACCACCACCTCAACAATAAAAAACATTAATTTTCATTGGTCACTATTATCTCTCAACATCAACAGACTCAACTCTCCAATAAAAACACACAGACTAACAGAATGGTTGCAGAAATAGGATCCAACATTCTGATGCATCCAAAAAACATACCTCTGCAATAAAGATAAACACTACCACAGAATAAAGGTCTAGAAAAAGGTTTTCAAGCAAATGGACCCAGAAAAAAATTTGGAGAGGCTATCCTAATATCTAATAAAATAGACTTTCAACCAAAACTGATAAAAAATGATGAAGAGAGACACTTCATTCTTATCAAAGGAAAAATCCACCAGGAGGACAACACAATTTCTGAATATCTATGCTCCAAATACAAGAGCACTTATGTTTGTAAAGGAAACATTAAAGGTTAAATCACACATTGATCCCAACACCTTAATAGTGGAAGAAGTCAACACTCCACTCTCACCAAGGGACAGATCATCACAGACAGAAGCTAAACAGGGAAATAAGGACATTTACAGAGACCCTAAATCAAATGGACCTAATAGATGTCTGCAGAACTTTTCACCAAAGCTCAAAAAGACTATACCTTCTGTTCAGCACCTCATGGAACCATCTCAAAAATTGACCATATAGTCCAGCACAAAGCAAGCCTAAACAGATACAAGAAGATTTAAATAATCCCTTATATCCTATAAGACCACCATGGCCTAAAACTGGACTTCAACAACAACAGAAATAACAAAAAGTTTACATACACAAGGAAACTAAACAATTTTCTACTCAATGACAGCTTGGTCAGGGAAGATCTGAAAAAAGAAATTAGAGACTTCCTAAAATTCAATGAAAATGAAGGCACAATATATCCAAACTTATGGGATACAATAAAAGCAGTGCTAAGAGGAAAGCTCATAGCACTAAGTGCCACTAGAAAGAGGTTGGAGACATCTCATACAAGCAACTTAACAGCACAACTAAATGCCCTAGAAAAAAAGAAGCAGACACACCCAAGAGGAGTAGACATTTGGAAATAATCAAACTTAGAGCTGAAATCAATGATTTAGAAACAAAGAAAACAATACAAAGAATCAATGAGACAAAGAGCTGGTACTTTGAGAAAATCAACACGCCAGACAAACCCTTAACCAAGCTTCTTTCATAAGAGAACATGGAAACAACCCAGATGTCCCTCAATGGAGGAATGGATATAGAAATTGTAGTACATTTACACAATGGAATACTACTCAGCAATTAAAAACAAAGAAATCATGAAATTTGCAGGCAAGTGGTGAGATCTAAAAAAAAAAAAATCATACTGAGTGAAGTATTCTATAAGCAGAAAGACCCAGACGGTATATACTCACTTATAAGTGGATACTAGACCTATAATATAGGATAAACATACTTAAATATGTACACCTAAAGAAGCTAAGCAAGAAGGAGGTCCCTGGGTAAGATGATCAATCCCTATGAAAAGATGGGGAAGATAGTGGAAGCTAGAAAGGACAGGAGCTCCACAAGGAGAGCAAAAGAGCCAAAAAAAATCTAGCACAGGAGTCTTTTCTGAGACTGATATTCCAACCAAGGACATTCATGGATATAACCTAGAACCCCTGCTCCTATGTAGCCCATGGCAGCTCAATATCAAAGTGGATTTCCTAGTAAGGGGAACAGGGACTGTCTATGACATGAACTCAGTAGCTGGCTCTTTTACCACCATCCCCAAGGTGGAGCACCCTTGCCAGGCCACAGAGAAGGACAATGCAGCCAGTCCTGATGAGACCTGATAAGCTAGAATCAGATGGAAGGGGAGGGTCAGTGGAAGTGGAGAGGGAAATGAGAGGAGATGAGAGAGGGAGGGTGAGAGTGTGAGGGAATAAAGGAAGGGGCTACAGCTGGAATACAAAGTGAATAAATGGTAATTTATATAAAAATGAAAATTTAATTTAAAAATTAACTCAAAAAATTAGTTACAATTGGATACAATTGGATACAAAAGGCAAAAGGACTGAGAAAGAAATTAAGAAAACTACACCCTTCACAATAGCAACAAACAACATTAAAGTACCTTGGTGTAACTCTAACAGAGTAAGTGAAAGACCTGTTTGAAAAAAAAAACTTTAAGTCTCTGAAGAAAGAAATTGAAGAAGATATCAGAAGATGGAGAGATCTTCCATGCTCATGGATTCGTAAGATTAACATAGTGAAAATGGCCATCCTGCCAAAAATAATCTACAGATTCAATGCAATTCCCATCAAAACACCAACACAGTTCTTTACAGACCTGGAAAAAACAATTCTCAACTTCATATGGAAAAACAAAAATCCCAGAATTGCCAAAATGATCCTCTACTACAACCTCTGGAGGTATCTCCATCCCCCATCTCAAGCAATAGTAATAAAAAACTGCATGGTACTGGCATAGAAACAGAACGGTAGATCAATGGAATCAAAGAGAAAATCCAGAAATAAAAACCACACACTTACAGATACTTGATTTTTGATAAAGGAGCCAAAACCATACAATGGAAAAAAGACAGCATCTCCAACAAATGGTGCCGGTCTAACTGGGTGTCTACATGTAGAAAAATGCAAATAGATTCATACTTATCACCCTGCACAAAACTAAAGTCCAAGTGAATCAAAGACCTCAATATAAATCCAGACACACTAAATGTGTTAGAAGAAAAAGTGGGGAAGAGTCTTGTATGCATCGGCACAGGAGACAACTTCCTGAACAGAACACCAACGACACAGGCTCTAAGATCAACAATCAATAAATGGTACCGCCTGAAACTGAAAAGCTTCTGTAAAGCAAAGAAAACTGTCATCAGAACAAAAGGACATCTTACAGACGGGGAAAGGATCTTCACCAACCCTATATCTGACAGAGAGTTAATATCCAGAATCTATAAAGAACTAAAGAAGTTAAAAAGCAACAAATCAAGTATTCCAATTAAAAAAATGGGATATAAGGCTAAACAGAGAATTCGCTGTAGAGGAATATTGAATGGTAGAGTTTACTTGAAGAAATGCTCAATGTCCTTAGTCATCAGGGAAACGCAAATCAAAATGATCCTGAGATTTCATTTTACACCCATCAGAATGGCTAACATCAAAAACTTAATGACAACACATGCTGGAAAGGATGTAGAGAAAAAGGAACCATCCTCCATTACTGTTGGGAATGTAAACTTGTACAACCACTTTGGAAATCAATCTGGCACATACTCAGATAATTAAGAATAGTGTTTATTCAAGATCCAGCTATCCCACTCATGGGCATATAGCCAAAAGATGCTCAAGTACACAATAAAGACATTTGCACAACCATGGTTTGTAGCAGCCTAATTCATAATAGCCAGAATCTCAAAACAACCCAGATGTTCCTCAATGGAGGAATGAATACAGGAATTGTGGTACAATTACACAATGGAATACTACTCAGCAATTAAAAACAAGGAAATCATGAAATTTGGAGGCAAATTGTGGACTCTAGAAAAGATCATACTGTGTAAAGTATTCTAGAAGCAGAAAGGCACACATGCTATATATTCACTTATAAGTGGATACTAAACCTATAATATAGGATAAACATACTAAAATCTGTACACCTAAAGAAGCTAAGCAAGAAGAAGGACCCAGGGTAAGATAACCAATCCTCACTTAGAAACACAAATGGGGAATGGGGGAGGGGACAAGATGGTGGTGCCAGGAGAACACTGCATCTGAGGAGCAGGACATTTTCCATACAATGACCAAGAGACTGAACTCTGGGCTCTAAAATAACAGCGATCGTGTTTCCTAGGTGAGAGGAAACTCCCACGGTGTGGGAATCAGTAGGATCCACTCTCCAGTCACCCAGCCAGAACCCAGAAGAGAACCCTGAAGAGATCCCAGGTCATTCAGGCACTAGGTGGCCAGACCAGAACCACACACCTGCCTGTCCTGATCACCTTCCCAGGCTGAATGGTGGGCACAAAAACACCAGAAACTAGGAGTCCCAGTCATGAGAAAAACCCACAGGGAAGGAAGGCATTGGGACTGGTCATGGGTCACCCAGTCTTTACCTGGAAAAGGTCTCACAGACCAGTGAGTATGAGCCAGCATCACTGAACTGGGCTCTAGCCAGGAGCACAGAGAGTTGTTGCGTGCCCAGCTTTCCTGCACAGACAGAGCTGTGCCCCCCCCCCCCCAGGGCAACAGAGACTGAGAGTCCCTGTTGGGAGAAAACCCCACAGAGAAGGAAGGAAAGAGTTCTGACTTGGGTCACCCAGTCTTTCCCTGGAAAAGGTCATGCAGAATGGCGGGTGCGAGCCGCCATAACAAAACTGGGCTCCAGCCAGGAGCACAGAGACTTGCTGTGGGCCCAGCTCTCTGTCACAGACAGAGCTGTGTGCCCCAGAGCAACAGAGACTGGGAGTCCCTGTTAGGAGTAAGGGAGTAAACCCCACAGGGAAGGAAGGAAACTGGGACCCGAATTAGGTCATTCAGTATAAACCTGGAAAAGGTCCCTCAGACGAGGGAGTGTGTGTGCCGCCAGCCCAGAGACCTGCTTTGTACCAACTATTCCTCATAGACAGAACTGTGCACCTCAGGGCACCAGAGACTTGAAGTCACTGTCAGGAGAAATCCTCACGGGGAACGAAGCAAAGGGGATGGATAAGCCACCCAGTATATCCCTGGAAAAGGTCCCACAGACTGGCCCAACCCAGGGACCTGCAGTGCACCAAATAGCCTGCTGTTACCAGGAGAGTGGTACTCAACCACCACAGATTACTGTTTGGGTACTGGGGCACAGAGCCTAAAAAACCTCAGACCTAAAAAAGCCCGGGATCCCCGACATCAACCCCCAGATACTGCTCCAAGGGGCAATCAGTTATCTTTAACAAAACCGACCAAACCACGGGACACCCAGGTTACAGCAGCAGCTCACTAAATTTACAGCAAGAAACCCAGAAGCAGGGCAGCTGTCTCTAGGACTTCTCTGGGTGAGAGGAGAGCCCTCTCTACTAACAAGGACCACAGTTACCACTCAGGTCTCTACGCCTGAGGTGAGCTGTGGCAACTCCTGAAAAACAATGGTCATACAGTGACCATACCCAAAAAGCTGAGGAGGCTTCCTTCAGGAAAAACCATCTTCCTGCCAAGGGGATTCTCTCCAGCACAGGATTCCAGGAACCACCAGAAACTAACTCCAAAGACCTCAGATAGCCCAATGGGTAGAGGTCAGTGAAAAAGCTCAACCAACAAAACACAGAGCAATATGGCATCTCCAGAACCCAGTTATCCAGGGGCAAGTAGCCCTGGACACCCCAGCATAATTGAAATTCAAGAAGATGATCTAACATCTATGCTCATGAAGAAGATAACAGAGGAAACAAATAAAATGTGTAAAGACCTAGAGGAAGATAAACTCAAACAGATTATGTCCATCCTTAAAGAAATACAGGAAGTTGCAGCTTAACAGTCTGTGGCCTTTAGAGAGGAAATAATTAAATCACTGAAAGAAATAAAAGAAACAGAGATTGCTCAAACAAACAGCTGAAAGAACTGAAGAAAAAACAGGAAAATACAGTCAGACAGGTGAAGGAAATCAACAAAACAGCTCAAGATATAAAGATAGAATTGGAAAAATTAAAGAAAACACTAATGGAGAACATTGTGGAGAGAAAAAACTTAGGTAAGAAAACAGGAACTACAGAGTATAGCATAACCAATAGACTACAAGAGATGGAAGAAAGAATCTCAGGTGTGGAAGATACAATGAAAAAAAAATATATGTATCTGTCAAAGAAAATGTTAAATCTAAAAAATTCCTGACACAGACCGTCCAAGAAATTCAAGACAACATAAAAAGACAAAACCTAAAAATAATATGAATAGAGGAAAAAGAAGATTCCCTCCTCCAAGGCCCAGAAAATATTTTTAACAAAATCATTGAAGAAAATTTTCCCAACTTAAAGGAGAGGCCAATACGAATACAAGAGGCCTACAGAACACCCAATAAATTAGACCAGAAAAGAAAATCCTCCTGCCACATAACAATCAAAATATTAAATATACAGAACAAAGAAAAAAATACTAAGAGCTGCAAGGGAAAAAGGCCAAGTAACATATAATGGCAAACCCATTAGAATCACACCTAACTTTTCAACAGAAACTATGAAAGCCAGAAGGACCTGGATGGATATCGTGCAGACCCTAAGAGAACACAGATGTCAGCCCAGGCTACTATATCCCGCAAAACTCTCAGTCCTCATAGACGGAGAAAACAAGATATTCAATGACAAAAACAAATTTCAACAATACCTACACACAAATCCAGCGTTACAGAAGACACTAGAAAGGAAAATACAACCCAAGAAAACTAGCTACTTTCAAAAAAACACAGGAAATAATTAACCTCACTACAGTAAAACAAAAAGCAACCAAGCACACAACCTTATGACCACAGCCAACAT
>NW_026585895.1:55568735-55574591 GCF_907164565.1 Psammomys obesus | reverse complement strand
AAACAAAAAGCAACCAAGCACACAACCTTATGACCACAGCCAACATCAAAATCAAAGGATCTAACAGCCACTGGTCATTAATCTCTCTCAACCTCAATGGACTCAATTCTCCAATAAAAAGACACAGACTAACAGAATGGATGTGTAAACAAGACCCAGCAATTTGTTGTAAACAAGAAACACACCTAAGTCACAAAGATGGACATTACCTGAGAGTAAAGAGTTGGAAGATGGCTTTCCAAGCAAATGGACCCAAGAAGCAAGCAGGAGTAGTCATTCTAATATCTGATAAAATAGACTTTCAGCCAAAATTAATCAAAAGAGATGGGGAAGGACACTTCATACTCATCAAGGGAAAATTCCACCAGGAAGACATCACAATCCTGAACATCTATGCCCCAAATACAATGGCACCCACATTTATAAAAGAAAGATTGATAGAACTTAAACCACACATAGATCCCCACACATTAATAGTGGGAGACTTCAACACTCCACTCTCAACAAAGGACAGGTCAACAAAACAGAAATTAAACAAAGAAACAATGTCTCTAACAGAGGTCATGAATCAAATGGACCTAACAGACATTTACAGAACGTTACACCCAAACACAAAAGAATTTACATTCTTCTCAGCACCTCATGGAACCTTCTCCAAAATAGACCATATAGATGATCACAAAGCGAGCCTCAACAGATACAAGAAGATTGAAATAATCCCTTGTATCTTGTCTGAATAAAGCTGGACCTCAACAAAAACAGAAATAGCAAAAAGCCTACACATGTAAGACCTGGGGTCTCACAGCTCAGGAGTTCAAGATCGCACCCTTGCCAGAAACTCCCCCCAGACCACGACTCATTGCAAAAGCAAGAGGTTTATTAACCATTGCGCAATGGGGTCACCCTTGCCGGTCAGCAAAGAGTGGCACCAGGAGACAAAGGCCTTTAGGTTTTTAAAAGAAAATTGTGGGAAATTTGAAGTTGCAGTTTTGGCAACTTAGGACTGGATGAGGAAGCTACAAGATAAGATAATTGGTTAGTCTTAGGTGCTCAAGCTTGGCCAGTCCTGCCAACTGTGGATGCAGCTGCAATTTAAGGTAGGGGTGGTTAGCTCATCCTTGAAGATTAGGGGCTGCAGACTTTTGGATGGAGGTCAAAACTACTCAGAAGAAGTCTGGGTTCGTTGCTAAAAAACACTATCTCAAAGACAGGAGTTTTTCTTTTTGCTGAGTGAAGGTCATTGCTTGCTTGCCTTTTTTTCTATCTGTCCTCATAGATAGGGTCACATTTTTTCATTCTCTGGAAAGGTACTAAGAGGCTTTAGCTTAACCTGAACCTAAAACTCAAAACTATAGGCTTTAGAAGACATACAGGTTACAAAGTTAGTCTAACCCTTTCATTCCCCCCTTCTTGTAACTGCTTCAATCATTAAGTAGCTGCAGAGTGAGAATTTTATCTTAAGAATTTTTTTCTTTTTTTTTGAATTTTATTTTTTTCTTATCAGTTACATTTTATTAACTCTGTATCCCAGCCGTGTCCCGATCCCTCAGTCCCTCCCTCCCTCCCTCATCTCCACCGTGCCCCTTGCCAAATCCACTGATAGGGGGGACCTCCTCCCCGTTCATCTGATCCTGTTTTATCAGGTATCTTCAGGACTGGCTGCAAAGTTCTCCTCTGTGGCCTAGCAGGACTGCTCCTCCCTTGGGGGGTAGGGAGGCCAAAGAGCCAGTCATTGAGTTCCTGTTAGAAATAGTCCTTGTTCCTCTCACTATGGGAAACCAATTGGTTACTGAGCTACCACAGGCTACATCTGAGCAGAGGTTCTAGGTTACATTCATACATGGTCCTTGGTTGTATGTCAGTCTTAGAAAAGACCCTGTGCCCAGATATATTTGGGAGCTCCTTGTGGAGCTCCTATCCTTTCCTCATCAGACTAACTCCCCTTCTTTCTAAAGATTCCCTGTACTCTGCCAAAGGTTTGGTCATGAGTCTTTAATTGAAAACACTGCTAGTTAGAGTCTTTCAAATGCTCTCAGTAGACTCCTGTCAATGTTCAATGTGCATCCCATCTGTCTTTCAAAACGAGGATTGATAATCTTACCCGATGTCCGCGCTCTTGATTATCTTTTTTAGGTGTATAGATTTCATTATGTTTATCATCTCTTATAGGTCTATATAAGTGAGTATATACCGTTTTTGTCTTTCTCCTTCTGGGATATTTCACTCAGGATGATCTTTTCTAGATCCCACCATTTGCCTGCAAATTTCATGATTTCCTCCTTTTTGATTGCTGAGTAGTATTCCATTGTGTAAAAATACCACAATTTCTGTACCCATTCCTCCGTTGATGGACATCTGGGTTGTTTCCAGGTTCTGGCTATTACAAATAAAGCTGCTATAAACATGGTTGAGCAAATATCCCTTTTGTGTACTTGAGCAAACTTTGGGTATATATCTAGCAGTGGTATAGCTTGAGGAAGCACTATTCCTAATTGTCTTAGAAAGCGCCAGATAGATTTCCAGAGTGGTTGTACCAGTTTACATTCCCACCAGCAGTGGAGGAGGGTTCCCCTTTCTCCACATCCTCTCCAGCATGTGTTGTCCCTTGAGTTTTTCATTTTGGCCATTCTGATGGGTGTAAGGTGATATCTCAGGGTTGTTTTGATTTGCATTTCCCTGATGGCTAGTGAGGATGAGCATTTCTTTAAGTGTTTCTCTGCCATTCGATATTCCTCTGTCGAGAATTCTCTGTTTGGCTCTGTTCCCCATTTTTTAATTGGATTACTTGGTTTGCTGCTTTTCAGCTTCTTTAGTTCTTTGTATATACTCGATATTAGTCCTCTGTCAGATAAAGGGTTAGTGAAGATTCTTTCCCAATCTGTAGGCAGGCATTTTGTTTTGATGACAGTGTCCTTTGCTTTACAGAAGCTTTTCAGTTTCATGAGGTCCCATTTATTGATTGTTGCTCTTAGAGCCTGTGCTGTTGGTGTTCTGTTCAGGAAGTTGTCTCCTGTGCCAATGAGTTCTAGGCTGTTCCCCACTTTTTCTTCTAACAGATTTAGAGTATCTGGTTTTATGTTGAGGTCTTTGATCCACTTGGACTTTAGTTTTGTGCAGGGTGATAAATATAGATCTATTTTCATTTTTCTGCATGTGGACATCCAGTTGGACCAGCACCATTTGTTGAAGATGCTGTCTTCTTTCCATTGAATGGTTTTGGCTTCTTTGTCAAAAATCGAGTATTCATAGGTGTGTGGGTTTATTTCTGGGTCTTCTATGCGGTTCTATTGATCCTCCTTTCTGTTTTTATGCCAATACCATGCAGTTTTTATTACTATTGCTCTGTAGTACAACTTGAGATCAGGGATGGAGATACCTCCAGATGATCTGTTGTTGTACAGGATTGTTTTGGAGATTCTGGGATTTTTGTTTCTCCATATGAAGCTGAGAATCTTTTTTTCAAGGTCTGTAAAAAATTGAGTTGGTATTTTGATGGGAATTGCATTGAATCTGTAGATTGCTTTTGGCAGGATGGCCATTTTCACAATGTTAATCCTACCAATCCATGAGTACGGGAGATCTTTCCATCTTCTGAGATCTTCTTCAATTTCTTTCTTCAGAGACTTGAAGTTTTTCTCAAACAGGTCTTTCACTTGCTTGGTTAGTGTCACCCCAAGGTACTTTATGTGGTTAGTGGCTATTGTGAAGGGTGTTGTTTCCCTAATTTCTTTCTCGGCCATTTTGTCTTTGGTATACAGGAGGGCTTCTGATTTTTTTGAGTTGATTTTGTATCCTGCCACTTTGCTGAAGGTGTTTATCAACTGGAGGAGTTCTCTGGTTGAATTCTTGGGGTCGCTCATATATACTATCATATCATCTGCGAATAGTGACACTTTGACCTCTTCCTTTCCGATTTGTATCCCTTTGATCTCCTTTAGTTGTCTTATTGCTCTGGCTAGGACTTCAAGTACTATGTTGAAGAGGTAGGGAGAGAGTGGGCAGCCTTGTCTTGTCCCTGATTTCAGTGGGATTGATTTAAGTTTCTCTCCATTGAGTTTGATGTTGGCTATAGGCTTGCTGTATATTGCCTTTACTATGTTTAGATATGTGCCTTGTATTGCTGATCTCTCCAAGACTTTAAACATGAATGGTTGTTGGACTTTGTCAAATGCTTTTTCAGCATCTAAGGAGATGATCATGTGGTTTTTCTCCTTCATTTTGTTTATGTGGTGGATTACATTGATGGATTTCCGTATGTTGAACCACCCTTGCATTCCTGGGATGAAGCCTACTTGGTCATGGTGGATGATATCTTTGATGTGTTCTTGGATTCGGTTTGCAAGTATTTTATTGAGTATTTTTGCGTCAATGTTCATAAGAGAGATAGGTCTGAAGTTCTCTTTTTTTGTTGGGTCTTTGTGTGGTTTAGGTATCAGGGTGAATGTTGCTTCATAGAATGAATTTGGTAATGTACCTTCTGTTTCTATTTTGTGGACTAGTTTGAGGAGAATTGGTGTGAGCACTTCTTTGAAGGTCTGGTAGAATTCCGCGCTGAAACCATCTGGCCCAGGGCTTTTTTTGGAGGGGAGACTGTGAATGACTGCTTCAATTTCCTTGGGGGATATAGGGCTGTTCAGTCTTTCTACCTGATCTTGACTTAATGTTGGAAGATGGAATCTATCAAGAAAATTGTCCATTTCATTTAGGTTTTCAAATTTTGTGGCATATAGGCTTTTGTAGTATGACCTAATGATTGTTTGAATTTCCTCTGTGTCTGTAGTTATGTCACTCTTTTCTTCTCTGATTATGTTGATTTGGATAGATTCTCTCTGCTTTTTAGTTAGTTTGGCTAAGGGTTTGTCTATCTTGTTGATTTTCTCAAAGAACCAGCTTTTTGTTTCATTGATTCTTTGAATAGTTTTATTTGTTTCTAATTGATTGATTTCAGCCCTGAGTTTGATTATTTCCAGCCTTCTGCTCCTCTTGGGTGTATCTGCTTCTTTTTTTTTTTCTAGGGTTTTCAGTTGGGCCATTAAGTTGTTTGTATGTGATGTTACGAATTTCTTCTTGCAAGCACTTAGTGCTATAAATTTTCCCCTGAGCACTGCTTTCAGTGTGTCCCATAAATTTGGGTATGTTATGCCTTCATTTTCATTGAATTCTAGGAAGTCTTTAATTTCTTTCTTTATTTCTTCCTTAACCCAGCTGTCGTTGAGTAACAGGTTGTTCAGTTTCCATGTGTGTATAGGCTGTTTGTTATTTCTGTTGTTGTTGAGGTCCAGCTTAAGTCCATGGTGGTCAGATAGAATACAAGGGATTATTTCAATCTTTTTGTATCTGTTGAGGCTTTCTTTATGACCGACTATATGGTCTATTTTGAAGAAGGTTCCATGCAGTGCTGAAAAGAAGGTATACTCTTTTGAGTTTGGATGAAAAGATCTGTAGACGTCTATTAGGTCCATTTGATTTAGGGTCTCTGTAAGTGTTTTTATTTCCCTATTTGTTTTCTGTCTAGTTGATCTGTCCCTTGGTGAGAGTGGAGTGTTGAAGTCTCCCACTATTAGGGTTTTAGGATCAATGTGTGATTTAAGCTTTAATATTGTTTCATTTACGAATGTAGGTGCTCTTGTATTTGGGGCATAGATATTCAAAATTGTGATGTCCTCTTGGTGGATTTTTCCTTTGATGAGAATATAGTGGCCGTCCTTATCTTTTTTGATTAACTTTGGATGAAAGTCTATTTTATTAGATATTAGATGGCTACTCCTGCTTGTTTTCTGGAACCATTTGCTTGAAAGACATTTTTCCAGCCCTTTACTCTGAGGTAGTGTTTATCTTTGTTGCATAGGTGTGTTT